>NW_027414894.1:0-56626 GCF_964106895.1 Numenius arquata
CGTGCCTCCGAGTGCCGCTGAGCGCTCTCCCGATATCGCCGCTCTTTCACCCCGCTTGTCTGGGTGCAGCCGGGCGCTCTCACAAGCTTGCCGCACTACCACCGTGCGCCTCCAGGTGCCGCTGTGCGTCCGGTCAACGCGACGCACGGTCATCCTGCTCCTCGGGGTGCCGCGGGACGCTCTCCCGAGCTCGTCGCGCTCCACCCTGCGCATGCGAGTACCGCTGGGTCCTCTCGGGATCTAGCCGCGGTACCACTGTGCGCCTCCAAGTGCGGCCGAGCGCTCTCCCGATATCGCCGCTCCTTCACCACGGTGCTCGGGGTGCCGCCGGGCGCTCTGCCGAGCTCGCCGCACTACCACCGTGCGCCTCCAGGTGCCGCTGTGCGTCCGGTCGACCCGACGCACGCTCATCCCGCTCCTCGGGGTGCCGCCGGGCGCTCTGCCAAGCTCGCCGCACTACCACCGTGCGCCTCCAGGTGCCGCTGTGCGTCCGGTCGACCCGACGCACACTCATCCCGCTCCTCGGGGTGCCGCCGGGCGCTCTGCCAAGCTCGCCGCACTACCACCGTGCGCCTCCAGGTGCCGCTGTGCGTCCGGTCGACCCGACGCACGCTCATCCCGTTCCCCGGGTGCCGCCGGACGCTCTCCCTAGCTCGTCGCGCTACCACCGTGCGCCGGCGAGTGCCACCGGGCACTCTCGGTATCTCGCCGCGGTACCACCGCGCGCCTCCTAGTGCCACTGAGCGTTCTCCCATATCGCTGCTCCGTCACCCCGCTTTTCTGGGTGCCGCCGGGCGCTCTGCCGAGCTCGCCGCACCACCATCGTGCGCCTCCGAGTGCCGCCGAGCGCTCTCCCGGTATCGCCACTCGTTGACACTGCGCGTCGGGTTGCCGCCAGGCGATCTCCCGAGCTCGACGCGTTACCACCCAGCGCCGGCGAGTGCCACCGGGAAAACTACAGACTCTTCAGGGCCCTAGGGAACACCACAGGCCCCTACGGAACCGTACGAGACTCTACAGGCCGCTAGGGAACACCACAGGCCCCTACGGAACCCTACACAACCCTCCGGAAACATATGGAACCCTACAAGGTCCTACCAACCCCTGCGGGCACTTACACAACCCTACAGGCCCCTACAAAAATCTATGGGACTCTACGGGCCCCTAGGGAACCCTTCAGATTTTGACGGAACCCTACCAGCCCCTCTGGAACCCTACAGAATACTCCAGGACCCGACAGCACTCTACAAGACCCTTAGCAACACAACGGAACCTCACTAAAACCCTATGGGCTCCTACAGAACACTGCAGGTGCCTACGAAACCCTGCAGGCCCCTACGGAACCCTACAGACACCTGCGGGCACTTACAGAACCCTGCAGGCCCCTACGGAACCCTACAGGTCCATACAGAACCCCACAGGGCCCTACGGAACATTACCAGCCACTACGGAACTCTACGGGCCCCTACGGAACCCTGCAGAACCCTCCGGAACCTTACAGAATCCCACAGACTCCTACAGACTCCTGCGGGCACTTACAAAATATTAGAGGCCCCTACGGAACACTGCCAGCCCCTATGGAAGGAACCCTACGGGCCCCTACAGAACACTACTGGCTCCTGCGGTACTCTACAGGCCTCTAGGAAACCTACGAAGCTCTACGGAGCCCTATGGATCCTTACGGAACAGGACAGGCCCCTTCAGACCTCTGCGGGCGCTTATGGAAACCTACAGGACCCTACGGAACTGTACGAGACTCTAGAGGCCCCTAGGGAACACCACAGGCCCCTACGGAACTGTACGAGACACTACAGGCCCCTAGGGAACACCACAGGCCCCTACGGAACCCTACACAACCCTCTGGAAACTTATGGCACCCTACAAGCTCTTACCAACCCCTGCGGGCACTTACACAACCCTACAGGCCCCTACGGAAATCTACGGGACTCTATGGGCCCCTAGAGAAGCCCACAGATTTTGACAGAACCCTACGAGCCCCTCTGGAACCCTACAGAATACTCCAGGACCCGACAGCACTCTACAAGACCCTTAGCAACACAACGGAACATCACTAAAACCCTATGGGCTCCTACAGAACACTGCAGGCGCCTACGGAACCCTACAGACCCCTACGGAACCCTACAGACACCTGCGGGCACTTACAGAACCCTGCAGGCCCCTACGGAACCCTACAGGTCCATACAGAACCCCACAGGGCCCTACGGAACTTTACCAGCCACTACGGAACTCTACAGGCCCCTACGGAACCCTGCAGAACCCTCCGGAACCTTACAGAATCCCACAGACTCCTGTGGGCACTTACACAATCCTAGAGGCCCCTACGGAACACTGCCAGCCCCTATGGAAGGAACCCTACGGGCCCCTACAGAACACTACTGGCTCCTGCGGTACTCTACAGGCCTCTAGGAAACCTGCGAAGCTCTATGGAGCCCTGTGGATCCTTACGGAACAGGACGGGCCCCTTCAGACCTCTGCGGGCGCTTATGGAAACCTACAGGACCCTACGGAACTGTACGAGACTCTACAGGCCCCTAGGGAACACCACAGGCCCCTACGGAACCGTATGAGACTCTACAGGCCCCTAGGGAACACCACAGACCCCTACGGAACCCTACACAACCCTCCGGAAACATATGGCACCCTACAAGCTCCTACCAACCCCTGCGGGCACTTACACAACCCTACAGGTCCCTACGGAAATCTACGGGACCCCACGGGCCCCTAGGGAACCCTACAGATTTCGACGGAACCCTACGAGCCCCTCTGGAACCCTACTGAGTCCCGAGCTCTGGAACCATTGTTCGAGCTCGCCGTTGTACCAGCGTGCGCCTCTGCGTGTTGCTGC
Organism: Numenius arquata; assembly: GCF_964106895.1. Classification (NCBI taxonomy): domain Eukaryota; kingdom Metazoa; phylum Chordata; class Aves; order Charadriiformes; family Scolopacidae; genus Numenius; species Numenius arquata. The sequence goes on from NW_027414894.1 coordinate 2,867, forward strand.
GCGTCCTCCCGACCACGCCGATTCATCACCCCGCTCTTCAGGGTGATGCGGGGCTCTCCCGAGCTCGCCGCGCTACTACCGTGCTCCTCCAGGTGTCGCAGTGCGCCTTCCGACCGCTCCGTATATACACCCCGCTCGGCAGGGTGCCTCCGGGCGCTCTGCCGAGCTTGCTGCGCTACCGCTCTGCGCCTCCGGGTGTCGCTGCGCATCCTCCCAACCCCGACGCACCCTCATCCCACCCCTCCGGGTGCCGTCGGGCGCCAACTCGATCCCGCCGAGCCTTAACCCACCCCTCGGGATGGTGACGGGCGCACGTCCCACCTGCCCGAGCCGCTCCCCCCGCCCTTCGGGGTGCCGACGAGTCCTCGTCCGACTCACCCGTGCCCTCAGCGCGCTCTTCGGGGTGCCGCCGGGCACTGTCCGAGCTCACCGCGCTACCACCCTGCGCCTCCGGCTGTCGCTCCGCCTCCTCCCGACCACGCCGATCCTTCACCCCGCTCTTCGGGGTGCTGCGGGGCTCTTCCGAGCTCGCCGCGCTACCACCGCGATCTTCCGGGTGCCGCTGTACGTCCGGTCGACCCGACGCACGCTCATCCCGCTCCTCGGGGTGCCGCCGGGCGCTCTCCCGAGCTCTTCGCGCTCCACCCTGCGCATGTGAGTGCCGCTGGGTGCTCTCGGGATCTCGCCGCGGTACCACCGTGCGCCTCCGAGTGCCGCCGAGCACTCTCCCGGTATCGCCACTCATTGACCCCGCACGTCGGGGTGCCGCCAGGCGCTCTCCCGATATCGCCGCTCCTTCACCACAGTGCTCGGGGTGCCGCCGGGCGCACTGCCGAGCTCGCAGCAGTACCACCGCGTGCCTCCGAGTGCCGCTGAACGCTCTCCCGATATCGCCGCTCCTTCACCCTGCTTGTCTGGGTGCCGCCGGGCGCTTTCCCCAGCTTGCCGCACTACCACCGTGCGCCTCCAGGTGCCGCTGTGCGTCCGGTCGACCCGACGCACGGTCATCCTGCTCCTCGGGGTGCCGCCGGGCGCTCTGCTGAGCTCTCCGCGCTACCACCGTGCGCTGACAAGTGCCAGCGGGCACTCTCGGGATCTCGCCGCGGTACCACCGCGCGCCTCCGAGTGCCGCTGAGCGCTCTCCCGATATCGCCGCTCTTTCACCCCGCTTGTCTGGGTGCCGCCGGGTGCTCTGCCGAGCTCGCCGCACTACCACCGTGCACCTCCAGGTGCCGCTGTGCGTCCGGTCGACCCAACGCACGCTCATCCCGCTCCTCGGGGTGCCGCCGGGCGCTCTCCTGAGCTCGTCGCGCTCCACCCTGCGCATGCGAGTGCCGCTGGGTGGTCTCGGGATCTTGCCGCGGTACCACAGCGCGCCTCCGAGTGCCGCCGAGCGCTCTCCCGATATCGCCGCTCCTTTGATTCAGAAAACGAACGGTTACAGTTTGTTAGTGCGGATGTATTACAGTCTGGGAAAGAACAAAAGCTCGGGGCCCCAGAATTCCAAGATAAAGAAATGGCTTTGTGTATAAGATAGCGGAGCAGCTGCATGCTAAGGAGGTGCTGAGAAGGAACCTAACTGTCTGGGAAAGGTGTCCATCTGGTCAGGACAGGGGAGGAGATTTTTGATAATGAGTTCTTGGAAATAATTAGAATAGTAACGCCTTTAATTTTAATAACTTGCCCACCATAATGAATATGTATGCTTTTTACCATAAATGGACGCTTGCTTCACAAACCGGTGTACAAGTTTGGCGGAGAAATCCCCCTTGCACCCAGCGCCGCAATAAACATACCTGCTTTATAACTCTCTGCGAGTTGTAATGTTTGTTTCCGCGCGTCACCTTCACCACGGTGCTCGGGGTGCCGCCGGGAGATCAGCCGCGCTCGCAGCGGTACCACCGCGTGCCTCCGAGTGCCGCTGAGCGCTCTCCCGATATCGCCGCTCTTTCACCCCGCTTGTCTGGGTGCAGCCGGGCGCTCTCACAAGCTTGCCGCACTACCACCGTGCGCCTCCAGGTGCCGCTGTGCGTCCGGTCAACCCGACGCACGGTCATCCTGCTCCTCGGGGTGCCGCGGGACGCTCTCCCGAGCTCGTCGCGCTCCACCCTGCGCATGCGAGTACCGCTGGGTCCTCTCGGGATCTAGCCGCGGTACCACTGTGCGCCTCCAAGTGCGGCCGAGCGCTCTCCCGATATCGCCGCTCCTTCACCACGGTGCTCGGGGTGCCGCCGGGCGCTCTGCCGAGCTCGCCGCACTACCACCGTGCGCCTCCAGGTGCCGCTGTGCGTCCGGTCGACCCGACGCACGCTCATCCCGCTCCTCGGGGTGCCGCCGGGCGCTCTGCCAAGCTCGCCGCACTACCACCGTGCGCCTCCAGGTGCCGCTGTGCGTCCGGTCGACCCGACGCACGCTCATCCCGCTCCTCGGGGTGCCGCCGGGCGCTCTGCCAAGCTCGCCGCACTACCACCGTGCGCCTCCAGGTGCCGCTGTGCGTCCGGTCGACCCGACGCACGCTCATCCCGTTCCCCGGGTGCCGCCGGACGCTCTCCCTAGCTCGTCGCGCTACCACCGTGCGCCGGCGAGTGCCACCGGGCACTCTCGGTATCTCGCCGCGGTACCACCGCGCGCCTCCTAGTGCCACTGAGCGTTCTCCCATATCGCTGCTCCGTCACCCCGCTTTTCTGGGTGCCGCCGGGCGCTCTGCCGAGCTCGCCGCACTACCATCGTGCGCCTCCGAGTGCCGCCGAGCGCTCTCCCGGTATCGCCACTCGTTGACACTGCGCGTCGGGTTGCCGCCAGGCGATCTCCCGAGCTCGACGCGCTACCACCCAGCGCCGGCGAGTGCCACCGGGAAAACTACAGACTCTTCAGGGCCCTAGGGAACACCACAGGCCCCTACGGAACCGTACGAGACTCTACAGGCCGCTAGGGAACACCACAGGCCCCTACGGAACCCTACACAACCCTCCGGAAACATATGGAACCCTACAAGGTCCTACCAACCCCTGCGGGCACTTACACAACCCTACAGGCCCCTACAAAAATCTATGGGACTCTACGGGCCCCTAGGGAACCCTTCAGATTTTGACGGAACCCTACCAGCCCCTCTGGAACCCTACAGAATACTCCAGGACCCGACAGCACTCTACAAGACCCTTAGCAACACAACGGAACCTCACTAAAACCCTATGGGCTCCTACAGAACACTGCAGGTGCCTACGAAACCCTGCAGGCCCCTACGGAACCCTACAGACACCTGCGGGCACTTACAGAACCCTGCAGGCCCCTACGGAACCCTACAGGTCCATACAGAACCCCACAGGGCCCTACGGAACATTACCAGCCACTACGGAACTCTACGGGCCCCTACGGAACCCTGCAGAACCCTCCGGAACCTTACAGAATCCCACAGACTCCTACAGACTCCTGCGGGCACTTACAAAATCCTAGAGGCCCCTACGGAACACTGCCAGCCCCTATGGAAGGAACCCTACGGGCCCCTACAGAACACTACTGGCTCCTGCGGTACTCTACAGGCCTCTAGGAAACCTACGAAGCTCTACGGAGCCCTATGGATCCTTACGGAACAGGACAGGCCCCTTCAGACCTCTGCGGGCGCTTATGGAAACCTACAGGACCCTACGGAACTGTACGAGACTCTAGAGGCCCCTAGGGAACACCACAGGCCCCTACGGAACTGTACGAGACACTACAGGCCCCTAGGGAACACCACAGGCCCCTACGGAACCCTACACAACCCTCTGGAAACTTATGGCACCCTACAAGCTCTTACCAACCCCTGCGGGCACTTACACAACCCTACAGGCCCCTACGGAAATCTACGGGACTCTATGGGCCCCTAGAGAAGCCCACAGATTTTGACAGAACCCTACGAGCCCCTCTGGAACCCTACAGAATACTCCAGGACCCGACAGCACTCTACAAGACCCTTAGCAACACAACGGAACATCACTAAAACCCTATGGGCTCCTACAGAACACTGCAGGCGCCTACGGAACCCTACAGACCCCTACGGAACCCTACAGACACCTGCGGGCACTTACAGAACCCTGCAGGCCCCTAAGGAACCCTACAGGTCCATACAGAACCCCACAGGGCCCTACGGAACTTTACCAGCCACTACGGAACTCTACGGGCCCCTACGGAACCCTGCAGAACCCTCCAGAACCTTACAGAATCCCACAGACTCCTACAGAATGCTGCGGGCACTTACACAACCCTACAGGCCCCTACGGAACACTGTCAGCCCCTACTGAAGGAACCTTACGGGCCCCTACAGAACACTACTGGCTCCTGCGGTACTCTACAGGCCTCTAGGGAACCTACGAAGCTCTACGGAACCCTATGGATCCTTACGGAACAGTACGGGCCCCTTCAGACCTCTGCGGGCGCTTATGGAAACCTACAGGACCCTACGGAACTGTACGAGACTCTAGAGGCCCCTAGGGAACACTTACAGGCCCCTACAAAACCGTACGAGACTCTACAGGCCCCTAGGGAACACCACAGGCCCCTACGGAACCGTACGAGACTCTACAGGCCCCTAGGGAACACTGCAGGCCCCTACGGAACCCTACACAACCCTCTGAAAACTTATGGCACCCTACAAGCTCCTACCAACCCCTGCGGGCACTTACACAACCCTTCAGGCCCCTACGGAAATCTACGGGACTCCACGGGCCCCTAGGGAAGCCTACAGATTTCAACGGAACCCTACGAGCCCCTCTGGAACCCTACAGAATACTCCAGGACCCGACAGCACTCTACAAGACCCTTAGCGACACAACGGAACCTCACTAAAACCCTATGGGCTCCTACAGAACACTGTAGGTGCCTACGGAACCCTACAGACCCGTACAGACACCTACGGGCACTTACAGAACACTGCAGGCCCCTATGGAACCCTACAGGTCCATACAGAACCCCACAGGGCCCTACGGAACTTTACCAGCCACTACGGAACTCTACGGGCCCCTACAGAACCCTGCAGAACCCTCCAGAACCTTACAGAATCCCACGGATTCCTACAGACTCCTGCGGGCACTTACTCAACCCTAGAGGACCCTACGGAACACTGCCAGCTCCTATGGAAGGAACCTTACGGGCCCCTACAGAACACTACTGGCTCCTGCGGTACTCCAGAGGCCTCTAGGGAACCTACGAAGCTCTACGGAGCCCTATGGATCCTTACGGAACAGTACGGGCCCCTTCAGACCTCTGCGGGCGCTTATGGAAACCTACAGGACCCTACGGAACTGTACGAGACTCTACAGGCCCCTAGGGAACACCACAGGCCCCTACGGAACCGTACGAGACTCTACAGGCCCTTAGGGAACACCACAGGCCCCTACGGAACCCTACACAACCCTCTGGAAACTTATGGAACCCTACAAGCTCCTACCAACCCCTGCGAGCACTTACACAACCCTACAGGTCCCTACGGCAATCTACGGGACTCTACGGGCCTCTAGGGAACCCTACAGATTTCGACGGAACCCTATGAGGCCCTCTGGAACCCTACAGAATACTCCAGGACCCGACAGCACTCTACAAGACCCTTAGCAACACAACGGAACCTCACTAAAACCCTATGGGCTCCTACAGAACACTGTAGGTGCCTACGGAAACCTACAGACCCCTACAGAATACTACCAGCCACTACAGAAAAATATGGCCCCTACGGAACTCTACGGAACCTGGCAGAAACACTGTGGGCCCCTACAGGCCCTTGCGGGCACTTGCAGAACTCTGCAGGAACCCACGGAACTTTATGGAACCCTGCCAGCCCCTACGGAAGCCTAAAGACCCTTGCAGGCAGTTACGGAACGGTACAGGGCCCTAGGGAACTTTACCAGCCACTATGGAACTCTACGGGCCCCTACGGAACCCTGCAGAACCCTCCAGAACCTTACAGAATCCCACGGATTCCTACAGACTCCTGCGGGCACTTACTCAACCCTAGAGGACCCTACGGAACACTACTGGCTCCTGCGGTACTCCACAGGCCTCTAGGGAACCTACGAAGCTCTACGGAACCCTATGGATCCTTACGGCACAGTACGGGCCCCTTCAGACCTCTGCGGGCGCTTATGGAAACCTACAGGACCCTACCGAAACTGTACGAGACTCTACAGGCCCCTAGGGAACACCACAGGCCCCTACGGAACCCTACACAACCCTCCGGAAACATATGGCACCCTACAAGCTCCTACCAACCCCTGCGGGCACTTACATAACCCTACAGGCCCCTACGGAAATCTACGGGACTCTACGGGCCCCTAGGGAACCCTTCAGATTTCGACGGAACCCTACCAGCCCCTCTGGAACCCTACAGAATACTCCAGGACCCGACAGCACTCTACAAGACCCTTAGCAACACAACGGAACCTCACTAAAACCCTATGGGCTCCTACAGAACACTGTAGGTGCCTACGGAACCCTACAGACCCGTACAGACACCTACGGGCACTTACAGAACACTGCAGGCCCCTATGGAACCCTACAGGTCCATACAGAACCCCACAGGGCCCTACGGAACTTTACCAGCCACTACGGAACTCTACGGGCCCCTACGGAACCCTGCAGAACCCTCCAGAACCTTACAGAATCCCACGGATTCCTACAGACTCCTGCGGGCACTTACTCAACCCTAGAGGACCCTACGGAACACTACTGGCTCCTGCGGTACTCCACAGGCCTCTAGGGAACCTACGAAGCTCTACGGAACCCTATGGATCCTTACGGCACAGTACGGGCCCCTTCAGACCTCTGCGGGCGCTTATGGAAACCTACAGGACCCTACGGAACTGTACGAGACTCTACAGGCCCCTAGGGAACACCACAGGCCCCTACGGAACCCTACACAACCCTCTGGAAACATATGGCACCCTACAAGCTCCTACCAACCCCTGTGGGCACTTATATAACCCTACAGGTCCCTACTAAAATCTACGGGACTCTACGGGCCCGTAGGGAACCCTACAGATTTCGACGGAACCCTACGAGGCCCTCTGGAACCCTACAGAATACTCCAGGACCCGACAGCACTCTACAAGACCCTTAGCAACACAACGGAACCTCACTAAAACCCTATGGGCTCCTACAGAACACTGTAGGTGCCTACGGAAACCTACAGACCCCTACAAAACACTACCAGTCACTACAGAAAAATATGGCCCCTACGGAACTCTACGGAACCTGGCAGAAACACTGTGGGCCCCTACTGGCCCTTGCGGGCACTTGCAGAACTCTGCAGGAACCCACGGAACTTTATGGAACCCTACCAGCCCTTACGGAAGCCTAAAGACCATTGCAGGCAGTTACGGAACGGTACAGGGCCCTAGGGAACTTTACCAGCCACTATGGAACTCTACGGGCCCCTACGGAACCCTGCAGAACCCTCCAGAACCTTACAGAATCCCACGGATTCCTACAGACTCCTGCGGGCACTTACTCAACCCTAGAGGACCCTACGGAACACTACTGGCTCCTGCGGTACTCCAGAGGCCTCTAGGGAACCTACGAAGCTCTACGGAACCCTATGGATCCTTACGGCACAGTACGGGCCCCTTCAGACCTCTGCGGGCGCTTATGGAAACCTACAGGACCCTACCGAAACTGTACGAGACTCTACAGGCCCCTAGGGAACACCACAGGCCCCTACGGAACCCTACACAACCCTCCGGAAACATATGGCACCCTACAAGCTCCTACCAACCCCTGCGGGCACTTACATAACCCTACAGGCCCCTACGGAAATCTACGGGACTCTACGGGCCCCTAGGGAACCCTTCAGATTTTGACGGAACCCTACCAGCCCCTCTGGAACCCTACAGAATACTCCAGGACCCGACAGCACTCTACAAGACCCTTAGCAACACAACGGAACCTCACTAAAACCCTATGGGCTCCTACAGAACACTGTAGGTGCCTACGGAACCCTACAGACCCGTACAGACACCTACGGGCACTTACAGAACACTGCAGGCCCCTATGGAACCGTACAGGTCCATACAGAACCCCACAGGGCCCTACGGAACTTTACCAGCCACTACGGAACTCTACGGGCCCCTACGGAACCCTGCAGAACCCTCCAGAACCTTACAGAATCCCACGGATTCCTACAGACTCCTGCGGGCACTTACTCAACCCTAGAGGACCCTACGGAACACTACTGGCTCCTGCGGTACTCCACAGGCCTCTAGGGAACCTACGAAGCTCTACGGAACCCTATGGATCCTTACGGAACAGTATGGGCCCCTTCAGACCTCTGCGGGCGCTTATGGAAACCTACAGGACCCTACGGAACTGTACGAGACTCTACAGGCCCCTAGGGAACACCACAGGCCCCTACGGAACCCTACACAACCCTCTGGAAACATATGGCACCCTACAAGCTCCTACCAACCCCTGTGGGCACTTATATAACCCTACAGGCCCCTACGGAAATCTACAGGACTCTACGGGCCCGTAGGGAACCCTACAGATTTCGACGGAACCCTACGAGGCCCTCTGGAACCCTACAGAATACTCCAGGACCCGACAGCACTCTACAAGACCCTTAGCAACACAACGGAACCTTACTAAAACCCTATGGGCTCCTACAGAACACTGTAGGTGCCTACGGAAACCTACAGACCCCTACAGAACACTACCAGTCACTACAGAAAAATATGGCCCCTACGGAACTCTACGGAACCTGGCAGAAACACTGTGGGCCCCTACTGGCCCTTGCGGGCACTTGCAGAACTCTGCAGGAACCCACGGAACTTTATGGAACCCTACCAGCCCTTACGGAAGCCTAAAGACCATTGCAGGCAGTTACGGAACGGTACAGAGCCCTAGGGAACTTTACCAGCCACTACGGAACTCTACGGGCCCCTACGGAACCCTGCAGAACCTTACAGAATCCCACGGATTCCTACAGACTCCTGCGGGCACTTACTCAACCCTAGAGGACCCTACAGAACACTGCCAGCTCCTATGGAAGGAACCTTACGGGCCCCTACAGAACACTACTGGCTCCTGCGGTACTCCACAGGCCTCTAGGGAACCTACGAAGCTCTACGGAGCCCTATGGATCCTTACGGAACAGTACGGGCCCCTTCAGACCTCTGCGGGCGCTTATGGAAACCTACAGGACCCTACGGAACTGTACGAGACTCTACAGGCCCCTAGGGAACACCACAGGCCCCTACGGAACCGTACGAGACTCTACAGGCCCTTAGGGAACACCACAGGCCCCTACGGAACCCTACACAACCCTCTGGAAACTTATGGAACCCTACAAGCTCCTACCAACCCCTGCGAGCACTTACACAACCCTACAGGTCCCTACGGCAATCTACGGGACTCTACGGGCCTCTAGGGAACCCTACAGATTTCGACGGAACCCTACGAGGCCCTCTGGAACCCTACAGAATACTCCAGGACCCGACAGCACTCTACAAGACCCTTAGCAACACAACGGAACCTCACTAAAACCCTATGGGCTCCTACAGAACACTGTAGGTGCCTACGGAAACCTACAGACCCCTACAGAACACTACCAGCCACTACAGAAAAATATGGCCCCTACGGAACTCTACGGAACCTGGCAGAAACACTGTGGGCCCCTACAGGCCCTTGCGGGCACTTTCAGAACTCTGCAGGAACCCACGGAACTTTATGGAACCCTGCCAGCCCCTACGGAAGCCTAAAGACCCTTGCAGGCAGTTACGGAACGGTACAGGGCCCTAGGGAACTTTACCAGCCACTATGGAACTCTACGGGCCCCTACGGAACCCTGCAGAACCCTCCAGAACCTTACAGAATCCCACGGATTCCTACAGACTCCTGCGGGCACTTACTCAACCCTAGAGGACCCTACGGAACACTACTGGCTCCTGCGGTACTCCAGAGGCCTCTAGGGAACCTACGAAGCTCTACGGAACCCTATGGATCCTTACGGCACAGTACGGGCCCCTTCAGACCTCTGCGGGCGCTTATGGAAACCTACAGGACCCTACCGAAACTGTACGAGACTCTACAGGCCCCTAGGGAACACCACAGGCCCCTACGGAACCCTACACAACCCTCCGGAAACATATGGCACCCTACAAGCTCCTACCAACCCCTGCGGGCACTTACATAACCCTACAGGCCCCTACGGAAATCTACGGGACTCTACGGGCCCCTAGGGAACCCTTCAGATTTCGACGGAACCCTACCAGCCCCTCTGGAACCCTACAGAATACTCCAGGACCCGACAGCACTCTACAAGACCCTTAGCAACACAACGGAACCTCACTAAAACCCTATGGGCTCCTACAGAACACTGCAGGTGCCTACGGAACCCTAGAGACCCCTACGGAACCCTACAGACACCTGCGGGCACTTACGGAACCCTGCAGGCCCCTACGGAACCCTACAGGTCCATACAGAACCCCACAGGGCCCTACGGAACTTTACCAGCCACTACGGAACTCTACGGGTCCCTATGGAACCCTGCAGAACCCTCCAGAACCTTACAGAATCCCACAGACTCCTACAGACTTCTGCGGGCACTTACACAACCCTACAGGTCCCTACGGAAATCTACGGGACTCTATGGGCCCCTAGGGAACCCTATAGATTTCGATGGAACCCTATGAGGCCCTCTGGAACCCTACAGAATACTCCAGGACCCGACAGCACTCTACAACACCCTTAGCAACACAACGGAACCTCACTAAAACCCTATGGGCTCCTACAGAACACTGCAGGCGCCTACGGAACCCTACAGACCCCTACAGAATACTACCACCACTACAGAAAAATATGGCCCCTACGGAACTCTACGGAACCTGGCAGAAACACTGTGGGCCCCTACAGGCCCTTGCGGGCACTTGCAGAACTCTGCAGGAACCCACGGAACTTTATGGAACCCTACCAGCCCCTACGGAAGCCTAAAGACCATTGCAGGCAGTTACGGAACAGTACAGGGCCCTAGGGAACTTCACCAGCCACTACGGAACTCTACGGGCCCCTACGGAACCCTGCAGAACCCTCCAGAACCTTACAGAATCCCACGGATTCCTACAGACTCCTGCGGGCACTTACTCAACCCTAGAGGACCCTATGGAACACTACTGGCTCCTGCGGTACTCCACAGGCCTCTAGGGAACCTACGAAGCTCTACGGAACCCTATGGATCCTTACGGCACAGTACGGGCCCCTTCAGACCTCTGCGGGCGCTTATGGAAACCTACAGGACCCTACCGAAACTGTACGAGACTCTACAGGCCCCTAGGGAACACCACAGGCCCCTACGGAACCGTACGAGACTCTACAGGCCCTTAGGGAACACCACAGGCCCCTACGGAACCCTACACAACCCTCCGGAAACTTATGGAACCCTACAAGCTCCTACCAACCCCTGCGAGCATTACACAACCCTACAGGTCCCTACGGCAATCTACGGGACTCTATGGGCCCCTAGGGAACCCTACAGATTTCGACGGAACCCTACCAGCCTTTCTGGAACCCTACAGAATACTCCAGGACCCGACAGCACTCTACAAGACCCTTAGCGACACAACGGAACCTCACTAAAACCCTATGGGCTCCTACAGAACACTGTAGGTGCCTACGGAACCCTACAGACCCGTACAGACACCTACGGGCACTTACAGAACACTGCAGGCCCCTATGGAACCCTACAGGTCCATACAGAACCCCACAGGGCCCTACGGAACTTTACCAGCCACTACGGAACTCTACGGGCCCCTACAGAACCCTGCAGAACCCTCCAGAACCTTACAGAATCCCACGGATTCCTACAGACTCCTGCGGGCACTTACTCAACCCTAGAGGACCCTACGGAACACTACTGGCTCCTGCGGTACTCCAGAGGCCTCTAGGGAACCTACGAAGCTCTACGGAACCCTATGGATCCTTACGGAACAATATGGGCCCCTTCAGACCTCTGCGGGCGCTTATGGAAACCTACAGGACCCTACGGAACTGTACGAGACTCTACAGGCCCCTAGGGAACACCACAGGCCCCTACGGAACCCTACACAACCCTCCGGAAACATATGGCACCCTACAAGCTCCTACCAACCCCTGCGGGCACTTACACAACCCTACAGGCCCCTACGGAAATCTACGGGACTCTACGGGCCCCTAGGGAACCCTTCAGATTTCGACGGAACCCTACGAGCCCCTCTGGAACCCTACAGAATACTCCAGGACCCGACAGCACTCTACAAGACCCTTAGCAACACAACGGAACCTCACTAAAACCCTATGGGCTCCTACAGAACACTGTAGGTGCCTACGGAACCCTACAGACCCGTACAGACACCTACGGGCACTTACAGAACACTGCAGGCCCCTATGGAACCGTACAGGTCCATACAGAACCCCACAGGGCCCTACGGAACTTTACCAGCCACTACGGAACTCTACGGGCCCCTACGGAACCCTGCAGAACCCTCCAGAACCTTACAGAATCCCACAGACTCCTACAGACTTCTGCGGGCACTTACACAACCGTACAGGCCCCTACGCAACACTGCCAGCCCCTGTTGAAGGAACCCTACGGGCCCCAACAGAACACTACTGGCTCCTGCGGTACTCCAGAGGCCTCTAGGGAACCTACGAAGCTCTACGGAGCCCTATGCATCCTTACGGCACAGTACGGGCCCCTTCAGACCTCTGCGGGCGCTTATGGAAACCTACAGGATCCTACCGAAACTGTACGAGACTCTACAGGCCCCTAGGGAACACCACAGGCCCCTACGGAACCCTACACAACCCTCCGGAAACATATGGCACCCTACAAGCTCCTACCAACCCCTGCGGGCACTTACGCAACCCTACAGGCCCCTATGGAAATCTATGGAACTCTACGGGCCCCTAGGGAACCCTTCAGATTTCGACGGAACCCTACCAGCCCCTCTGGAACCCTACAGAATACTCCAGGACCCGACAGCACTCTACAAGACCCTTAGCAACACAACGGAACCTCACTAAAACCCTATGGGCTCCTACAGAACACTGCAGGTGCCTACGGAACCCTACAGACCCCTACGGAACCCTACAGACACCTGCGGGCACTTACGGAACCCTGCAGGCCCCTACGGAACCCTACAGGTCCATACAGAACCCCACAGGGCCCTACGGAACTTTACCAGCCACTACGGAACTCTACGGGTCCCTATGGAACCCTGCAGAACCCTCCAGACCTTACAGAATCCCACAGACTCCTACAGACTTCTGCGGGCACTTACACAACCCTACAGGTCCCTACGGAAATCTACGGGACTCTATGGGCCCCTAGGGAACCCTATAGATTTCGATGGAACCCTATGAGGCCCTCTGGAACCCTACAGAATACTCCAGGACCCGACAGCACTCTACAAGACCCTTAGCAACACAACGGAACCTCACTAAAACCCTATGGGCTCCTACAGAACACTGCAGGCGCCTATGGAACCCTACAGACCCCTACGGAATACTACCACCACTACAGAAAAATATGGCCCCTACGGAACTCTACGGAACCTGGCAGAAACACTGTGGGCCCCTACAGGCCCTTGCGGGCACTTGCAGAACTCTGCAGGAACCCACGGAACTTTATGGAACCCTACCAGCCCCTACGGAAGCCTAAAGACCATTGCAGGCAGTTACGGAACGGTACAGGGCCCTAGGGAACTTTACCAGCCACTACGGAACTCTACGGGCCCCTACGGAACCCTGCAGAACCCTCCGGAACCTTACAGAATCCCACGGATTCCTACAGACTCCTGCGGGCACTTACTCAACCCTAGAGGACCCTACGGAACAATGCCAGCTCCTATGGAAGGAACCCTACGGGCCCCTACAGAACACTACTGGCTCCTGCGGTACTCCAGAGGCCTCTAGGGAACCTACGAAGCTCTACGGAACCCTATGGATCCTTACGGCACAGTACGGGCCCCTTCAGACCTCTGCGGGCGCTTATGGAAACCTACAGGACCCTACGGAACTGTACGAGACTCTACAGGCCCCTAGGGAACACCACAGGCCCCTACGGAACCGTATGAGACTCTACAGGCCCCTAGGGAACACCACAGACCCCTACGGAACCCTACACAACCCTCCGGAAACATATGGCACCCTACAAGCTCCTACCAACCCCTGCGGGCACTTACACAACCCTACAGGTCCCTACGGAAATCTACGGGACCCCACGGGCCCCTAGGGAACCCTACAGATTTCGACGGAACCCTACGAGCCCCTCTGGAACCCTACAGAGTCCCGAGCTCTGGAACCATTGTCCGAGCTCGCCGTTGTACCAGCGTGCGCCTCTGCGTGTTGCTGCGCGTCCTCCCGACCACGCCGATTCATCACCCCGCTCTTCAGGGTGATGCGGGGCTCTCCCGAGCTTGCCGCGCTACTACCGTGCTCCTCCAGGTGTCGCAGTGCGCCTTCCGACCGCTCCGTATATACACCCCGCTCGGCAGGGTGCCTCCGGGCGCTCTGCCGAGCTTGCTGCGCTACCGCTCTGCGCCTCCGGGTGTCGCTGCGCATCCTCCCAACCCCGACGCACCCTCATCCCACCCCTCCGGGTGCCGTCGGGCGCCAACTCGATCCCGCCGAGCCTTAACCCACCCCTCGGGATGGTGACGGGCGCACGTCCCACCTGCCCGAGCCGCTCCCCCCGCCCTTCGGGGTGCCGACGAGTCCTCGTCCGACTCACCCGTGCCCTCAGCGCGCTCTTCGGGGTGCCGCCGGGCACTGTCCGAGCTCACCGCGCTACCACCCTGCGCCTCCGGCTGTCGCTCCGCCTCCTCCCGACCACGCCGATCCTTCACCCCGCTCTTCGGGGTGCTGCGGGGCTCTTCCGAGCTCGCCGCGCTACCACCGTGAGCTTCCGGGTGCCGCTGTGCGTCCGGTCGACCCGACGCACGCTCATCCCGCTCCTCGGGGTGCCGCCGGGAACTCTGCTGAGCTCTCCGCGCTACCACCGTGCGCCGGCAAGTGCCAGCGGGCACTCTCGAGATCTCGCCGCGGTACCACCGCGCGCCTCCGAGTGCCGCTGAGCGCTCTCCCGATATCGCCGCTCTTTCACCCCGCTTGTCTGGGTGCCGCCGGGTGCTCTGCCGAGCTCGCCGCACTACCACCGTGCACCTCCAGGTGCCGCTGTGCGTCCGGTCGACCCAACGCACGCTCATCCCGCTCCTCGGGGTGCCGCCGGGCGCTCTCCTGAGCTCGTCGCGCTCCACCCTGCGCATGCGAGTGCCTCTGGGTGGTCTCGGGATCTTGCCGCGGTACCACAGCGCGCCTCCGAGTGCCGCCGAGCACTCTCCCGATATCGCCGCTCCTTTGATTCAGAAAACGAACGGTTACAGTTTGTTAGTGCGGATGTATTACAGTCTGGGAAAGAACAAAAGCTCGGGGCCCCAGAATTCCAAGATAAAGAAATGGCTTTGTGTATAAGATAGCGGGAGCAGCTGCATGCTAAGGAGGTACTGAGAAGGAACCTAACTGTCTGGGAAAGGTGTCCATCTGGTCAGGACAGGGGAGGAGATTTTTGATAATGAGTTCTTGGAAATAATTAGAATAGTAACGCCTTTAATTTTAATAACCTGCCCACCATAATGAATATGTATGCTTTTTACCATAAATGGACGCTTGCTTCACAAACCGGTGTACAAGTTTGGTGGAGAAATCCCCCTTGCACCCAGCGCCGCAATAAACATACCTGCTTTATAACTCTCTGCGAGTTGTAATGTTTGTTTCCGCGCGTCACCTTCACCACGGTGCTCGGGGTGCCGCCGGGAGATCAGCCGCGCTCGCAGCGGTACCACCGCGTGCCTCCGAGTGCCGCTGAGCGCTCTCCCGATATCGCCGCTCTTTCACCCCGCTTGTCTGGGTGCAGCCGGGCGCTCTCACAAGCTTGCCGCACTACCACCGTGCGCCTCCAGGTGCCGCTGTGCGTCCGGTCAACGCGACGCACGGTCATCCTGCTCCTCGGGGTGCCGCGGGACGCTCTCCCGAGCTCGTCGCGCTCCACCCTGCGCATGCGAGTACCGCTGGGTCCTCTCGGGATCTAGCCGCGGTACCACTGTGCGCCTCCAAGTGCGGCCGAGCGCTCTCCCGATATCGCCGCTCCTTCACCACGGTGCTCGGGGTGCCGCCGGGCGCTCTGCCGAGCTCGCCGCACTACCACCGTGCGCCTCCAGGTGCCGCTGTGCGTCCGGTCGACCCGACGCACGCTCATCCCGCTCCTCGGGGTGCCGCCGGGCGCTCTGCCAAGCTCGCCGCACTACCACCGTGCGCCTCCAGGTGCCGCTGTGCGTCCGGTCGACCCGACGCACGCTCATCCCGCTCCTCGGGGTGCCGCCGGGCGCTCTGCCAAGCTCGCCGCACTACCACCGTGCGCCTCCAGGTGCCGCTGTGCGTCCGGTCGACCCGACGCACACTCATCCCGTTCCCCGGGTGCCGCCGGACGCTCTCCCTAGCTCGACGCGCTACCACCGTGCGCCGGCGAGTGCCACCGGGCACTCTCGGTATCTCGCCGCGGTACCACCGCGCGCCTCCTAGTGCCACTGAGCGTTCTCCCATATCGCTGCTCCGTCACCCCGCTTTTCTGGGTGCCGCCGGGCGCTCTGCCGAGCTCGCCGCACTACCATCGTGCGCCTCCGAGTGCCACCGAGCGCTCTCCCGGTATCGCCACTCGTTGACACTGCGCGTCGGGTTGCCGCCAGGCGATCTCCCGAGCTCGACGCGTTACCACCCAGCGCCGGCGAGTGCCACCGGGAAAACTACAGACTCTTCAGGGCCCTAGGGAACACCACAGGCCCCTACGGAACCGTACGAGACTCTACAGGCCGCTAAGGAACACCACAGGCCCCTACGGAACCGTACACAACTCTCTGGAAACTTATGGAACCCTACAAGCTCCTACCAACCCCTGCGGGCACTTACACAACCCTACAGGCCCCTACGGAAATCTACGGGACTCTACGGGCCCCTAGGGAAGCCTACAGATTTCGACGGAACCCTACGAGCCCCTCTGGAACCCTACAGAATACTCCAGGACCCGACAGCACTCTACAAGACCCTTAGCGACACAACGGAACCTCACTAAAACCCTATGGGCTCCTACAGAACACTGCAGGTGCCTACGGAACACTACAGATGGAATACTACCAGCCACTACGGAAACCTATGGCCCCTACGGAACTCTACGGAACCTGACAGAAACACTGTGCGCCCCTACAGGCCCTTGCGGGCACTTGCAGAACTCTGCAGGAACCCACGGAACTTTATGGAACCCTACCAGCCCCTACGGAAGCCTAAAGACCCTTGCAGGCAGTTATGGAACGGTACAGGGCCCTACGGAACTTTACCAGCCACTACGGAACTCTACGGGCCCCTACGGAACCCTGCAGAACCCTCCGGAACCTTACAGAATCCCACAGACTCCTACAGACTCCTGCGGGCACTTACACAACCCTAGAGGCCCCGACGGAACACTGCCAGCCCCTATGGAAGGAACCCTACGGGCCCCTACAGAACACTATTGGCTCCTGCAGTACTCTACAGGCCTCTAGGGAACCTACGAAGCTCTACGGAACCCTATGGATCCTTACGGCACAGTACGGGCCCCTTCAGACCTCTGCGGGCGCTTATGGAAACCTACAGGACCCTACGGAACTGTACGAGACTCTACAGGCCCCTAGGGAACACTACAGGCCCCTACGGAACTGTACGAGACTCTACAGGCCCCTAGGGAACACCACAGGCCCCTACGGAACCCTACACAACCCTCCGGAAACATATGGAACCCTACAAGCTCCTACCAACCCCTGCGGGCACTTACACAACCCTACAGGCCCCTACAAAAATCTACGGGACTCTACGGGCCCCTAGGGAACCCTTCAGATTTCGACGGAACCCTACCAGCCCCTCTGGAACCCTACAGAATACTCCAGGACCCGACAGCACTCTACAAGACCCTTAGCAACACAACGGAACCTCACTAAAACCCTATGGGCTCCTACAGAACACTGCAGGTGCCTACGAAACCCTGCAGGCCCCTACGGAACCCTACAGGTCCATACAGAACCCCACAGGGCCCTACGGAACTTTACCAGCCACTACGGAACTCTACAGGCCCCTACGGAACCCTGCAGAACCCTCCGGAACCTTACAGAATCCCACAGACTCCTGTGGGCACTTACACAATCCTAGAGGCCCCTACGGAACACTGCCAGCCCCTATGGAAGGAACCCTACGGGCCCCTACAGAACACTACTGGCTCCTGCGGTACTCTACAGGCCTCTAGGAAACCTGCGAAGCTCTATGGAGCCCTGTGGATCCTTACGGAACAGGACGGGCCCCTTCAGACCTCTGCGGGCGCTTATGGAAACCTACAGGACCCTACGGAACTGTACGAGACTCTACAGGCCCCTAGGGAACACCACAGGCCCCTACGGAACCGTATGAGACTCTACAGGCCCCTAGGGAACACCACAGACCCCTACGGAACCCTACACAACCCTCCGGAAACATATGGCACCCTACAAGCTCCTACCAACCCCTGCGGGCACTTACACAACCCTACAGGTCCCTACGGAAATCTACGGGACCCCACGGGCCCCTAGGGAACCCTACAGATTTCGACGGAACCCTACGAGCCCCTCTGGAACCCTACTGAGTCCCGAGCTCTGGAACCATTGTTCGAGCTCGCCGTTGTACCAGCGTGCGCCTCTGCGTGTTGCTGCGCGTCCTCCCGACCACGCCGATTCATCACCCCGCTCTTCAGGGTGATGCGGGGCTCTCCCGAGCTCGCCGCGCTACTACCGTGCTCCTCCAGGTGTCGCAGTGCGCCTTCCGACCGCTCCGTATATACACCCCGCTCGGCAGGGTGCCTCCGGGCGCTCTGCCGAGCTTGCTGCGCTACCGCTCTGCGCCTCCGGGTGTCGCTGCGCATCCTCCCAACCCCGACGCACCCTCATCCCACCCCTCCGGGTGCCGTCGGGCGCCAACTCGATCCCGCCGAGCCTTAACCCACCCCTCGGGATGGTGACGGGCGCACGTCCCACCTGCCCGAGCCGCTCCCCCCGCCCTTCGGGGTGCCGACGAGTCCTCGTCCGACTCACCCGTGCCCTCAGCGCGCTCTTCGGGGTGCCGCCGGGCACTGTCCGAGCTCACCGCGCTACCACCCTGCGCCTCCGGCTGTCGCTCCGCCTCCTCCCGACCACGCCGATCCTTCACCCCGCTCTTCGGGGTGCTGCGGGGCTCTTCCGAGCTCGCCGCGCTACCACCGCGATCTTCCGGGTGCCGCTGTACGTCCGGTCGACCCGACGCACGCTCATCCCGCTCCTCGGGGTGCCGCCGGGCGCTCTCCCGAGCTCTTCGCGCTCCACCCTGCGCATGTGAGTGCCGCTGGGTGCTCTCGGGATCTCGCCGCGGTACCACCGTGCGCCTCCGAGTGCCGCCGAGCACTCTCCCGGTATCGCCACTCATTGACCCCGCACGTCGGGGTGCCGCCAGGCGCTCTCCCGATATCGCCGCTCCTTCACCACAGTGCTCGGGGTGCCGCCGGGCGCACTGCCGAGCTCGCAGCAGTACCACCGCGTGCCTCCGAGTGCCGCTGAACACTCTCCCGATATCGCCGCTCCTTCACCCTGCTTGTCTGGGTGCCGCCGGGCGCTTTCCCCAGCTTGCCGCACTACCACCGTGCGCCTCCAGGTGCCGCTGTGCGTCCGGTCGACCCGACGCACGGTCATCCTGCTCCTCGGGGTGCCACCGGGCGCTCTGCTGAGCTCTCCGCGCTACCACCGTGCGCTGACAAGTGCCAGCGGGCACTCTCGGGATCTCGCCGCGGTACCACCGCGCGCCTCCGAGTGCCGCTGAGCGCTCTCCCGATATCGCCGCTCTTTCACCCCGCTTGTCTGGGTGCCGCCGGGTGCTCTGCCGAGCTCGCCGCACTACCACCGTGCACCTCCAGGTGCCGCTGTGCGTCCGGTCGACCCAACGCACGCTCATCCCGCTCCTCGGGGTGCCGCCGGGCGCTCTCCTGAGCTCGTCGCGCTCCACCCTGCGCATGCGAGTGCCGCTGGGTGGTCTCGGGATCTTGCCGCGGTACCACAGCGCGCCTCCGAGTGCCGCCGAGCGCTCTCCCGATATCGCCGCTCCTTTGATTCAGAAAACGAACGGTTACAGTTTGTTAGTGCGGATGTATTACAGTCTGGGAAAGAACAAAAGCTCGGGGCCCCAGAATTCCAAGATAAAGAAATGGCTTTGTGTATAAGATAGCGGGAGCAGCTGCATGCTAAGGAGGTGCTGAGAAGGAACCTAACTGTCTGGGAAAGGTGTCCATCTGGTCAGGACAGGGGAGGAGATTTTTGATAATGAGTTCTTGGAAATAATTAGAATAGTAACGCCTTTAATTTTAATAACTTGCCCACCATAATGAATATGTATGCTTTTTACCATAAATGGACGCTTGCTTCACAAACCGGTGTACAAGTTTGGCGGAGAAATCCCCCTTGCACCCAGCGCCGCAATAAACATACCTGCTTTATAACTCTCTGCGAGTTGTAATGTTTGTTTCCGCGCGTCACCTTCACCACGGTGCTCGGGGTGCCGCCGGGAGATCAGCCGCGCTCGCAGCGGTACCACCGCGTGCCTCCGAGTGCCGCTGAGCGCTCTCCCGATATCGCCGCTCTTTCACCCCGCTTGTCTGGGTGCAGCCGGGCGCTCTCACAAGCTTGCCGCACTACCACCGTGCGCCTCCAGGTGCCGCTGTGCGTCCGGTCAACGCGACGCACGGTCATCCTGCTCCTCGGGGTGCCGCGGGACGCTCTCCCGAGCTCGTCGCGCTCCACCCTGCGCATGCGAGTACCGCTGGGTCCTCTCGGGATCTAGCCGCGGTACCACTGTGCGCCTCCAAGTGCGGCCGAGTGCTCTCCCGATATCGCCGCTCCTTCACCACGGTGCTCGGGGTGCCGCCGGGCGCTCTGCCGAGCTCGCCGCACTACCACCGTGCGCCTCCAGGTGCCGCTGTGCGTCCGGTCGACCCGACGCACGCTCATCCCGCTCCTCGGGGTGCCGCCGGGCGCTCTGCCAAGCTCGCCGCACTACCACCGTGCGCCTCCAGGTGCCGCTGTGCGTCCGGTCGACCCGACGCACGCTCATCCCGC
This sequence comes from Numenius arquata, assembly GCF_964106895.1. Taxonomy (NCBI): domain Eukaryota; kingdom Metazoa; phylum Chordata; class Aves; order Charadriiformes; family Scolopacidae; genus Numenius; species Numenius arquata. The sequence continues at coordinate 24,052 of NW_027414894.1, forward strand.
TCCTCGGGGTGCCGCCGGGCGCTCTGCCAAGCTCGCCGCACTACCACCGTGCGCCTCCAGGTGCCGCTGTGCGTCCGGTCGACCCGACGCACGCTCATCCCGTTCCCCGGGTGCCGCCGGACGCTCTCCCTAGCTCGTCGCGCTACCACCGTGCGCCGGCGAGTGCCACCGGGCACTCTCGGTATCTCGCCGCGGTACCACCGCGCGCCTCCTAGTGCCACTGAGCGTTCTCCCATATCGCTGCTCCGTCACCCCGCTTTTCTGGGTGCCGCCGGGCGCTCTGCCGAGCTCGCCGCACCACCATCGTGCGCCTCCGAGTGCCGCCGAGCGCTCTCCCGGTATCGCCACTCGTTGACACTGCGCGTCGGGTTGCCGCCAGGCGATCTCCCGAGCTCGACGCGCTACCACCCAGCGCCGGCGAGTGCCACCGGGAAAACTACAGACTCTTCAGGGCCCTAGGGAACACCACAGGCCCCTACGGAACCGTACGAGACTCTACAGGCCGCTAGGGAACACCACAGGCCCCTACGGAACCCTACACAACCCTCCGGAAACATATGGAACCCTACAAGGTCCTACCAACCCCTGCGGGCACTTACACAACCCTACAGGCCCCTACAAAAATCTATGGGACTCTACGGGCCCCTAGGGAACCCTTCAGATTTTGACGGAACCCTACCAGCCCCTCTGGAACCCTACAGAATACTCCAGGACCCGACAGCACTCTACAAGACCCTTAGCAACACAACGGAACCTCACTAAAACCCTATGGGCTCCTACAGAACACTGCAGGTGCCTACGAAACCCTGCAGGCCCCTACGGAACCCTACAGACACCTGCGGGCACTTACAGAACCCTGCAGGCCCCTACGGAACCCTACAGGTCCATACAGAACCCCACAGGGCCCTACGGAACATTACCAGCCACTACGGAACTCTACGGGCCCCTACGGAACCCTGCAGAACCCTCCGGAACCTTACAGAATCCCACAGACTCCTACAGACTCCTGCGGGCACTTACAAAATATTAGAGGCCCCTACGGAACACTGCCAGCCCCTATGGAAGGAACCCTACGGGCCCCTACAGAACACTACTGGCTCCTGCGGTACTCTACAGGCCTCTAGGAAACCTACGAAGCTCTACGGAGCCCTATGGATCCTTACGGAACAGGACAGGCCCCTTCAGACCTCTGCGGGCGCTTATGGAAACCTACAGGACCCTACGGAACTGTACGAGACTCTAGAGGCCCCTAGGGAACACCACAGGCCCCTACGGAACTGTACGAGACACTACAGGCCCCTAGGGAACACCACAGGCCCCTACGGAACCCTACACAACCCTCTGGAAACTTATGGCACCCTACAAGCTCTTACCAACCCCTGCGGGCACTTACACAACCCTACAGGCCCCTACGGAAATCTACGGGACTCTATGGGCCCCTAGAGAAGCCCACAGATTTTGACAGAACCCTACGAGCCCCTCTGGAACCCTACAGAATACTCCAGGACCCGACAGCACTCTACAAGACCCTTAGCAACACAACGGAACATCACTAAAACCCTATGGGCTCCTACAGAACACTGCAGGCGCCTACGGAACCCTACAGACCCCTACGGAACCCTACAGACACCTGCGGGCACTTACAGAACCCTGCAGGCCCCTACGGAACCCTACAGGTCCATACAGAACCCCACAGGGCCCTACGGAACTTTACCAGCCACTACGGAACTCTACAGGCCCCTACGGAACCCTGCAGAACCCTCCGGAACCTTACAGAATCCCACAGACTCCTGTGGGCACTTACACAATCCTAGAGGCCCCTACGGAACACTGCCAGCCCCTATGGAAGGAACCCTACGGGCCCCTACAGAACACTACTGGCTCCTGCGGTACTCTACAGGCCTCTAGGAAACCTGCGAAGCTCTATGGAGCCCTGTGGATCCTTACGGAACAGGACGGGCCCCTTCAGACCTCTGCGGGCGCTTATGGAAACCTACAGGACCCTACGGAACTGTACGAGACTCTACAGGCCCCTAGGGAACACCACAGGCCCCTACGGAACCGTATGAGACTCTACAGGCCCCTAGGGAACACCACAGACCCCTACGGAACCCTACACAACCCTCCGGAAACATATGGCACCCTACAAGCTCCTACCAACCCCTGCGGGCACTTACACAACCCTACAGGTCCCTACGGAAATCTACGGGACCCCACGGGCCCCTAGGGAACCCTACAGATTTCGACGGAACCCTACGAGCCCCTCTGGAACCCTACTGAGTCCCGAGCTCTGGAACCATTGTTCGAGCTCGCCGTTGTACCAGCGTGCGCCTCTGCGTGTTGCTGCGCGTCCTCCCGACCACGCCGATTCATCACCCCGCTCTTCAGGGTGATGCGGGGCTCTCCCGAGCTCGCCGCGCTACTACCGTGCTCCTCCAGGTGTCGCAGTGCGCCTTCCGACCGCTCCGTATATACACCCCGCTCGGCAGGGTGCCTCCGGGCGCTCTGCCGAGCTTGCTGCGCTACCGCTCTGCGCCTCCGGGTGTCGCTGCGCATCCTCCCAACCCCGACGCACCCTCATCCCACCCCTCCGGGTGCCGTCGGGCGCCAACTCGATCCCGCCGAGCCTTAACCCACCCCTCGGGATGGTGACGGGCGCACGTCCCACCTGCCCGAGCCGCTCCCCCCGCCCTTCGGGGTGCCGACGAGTCCTCGTCCGACTCACCCGTGCCCTCAGCGCGCTCTTCGGGGTGCCGCCGGGCACTGTCCGAGCTCACCGCGCTACCACCCTGCGCCTCCGGCTGTCGCTCCGCCTCCTCCCGACCACGCCGATCCTTCACCCCGCTCTTCGGGGTGCTGCGGGGCTCTTCCGAGCTCGCCGCGCTACCACCGCGATCTTCCGGGTGCCGCTGTACGTCCGGTCGACCCGACGCACGCTCATCCCGCTCCTCGGGGTGCCGCCGGGCGCTCTCCCGAGCTCTTCGCGCTCCACCCTGCGCATGTGAGTGCCGCTGGGTGCTCTCGGGATCTCGCCGCGGTACCACCGTGCGCCTCCGAGTGCCGCCGAGCACTCTCCCGGTATCGCCACTCATTGACCCCGCACGTCGGGGTGCCGCCAGGCGCTCTCCCGATATCGCCGCTCCTTCACCACAGTGCTCGGGGTGCCGCCGGGCGCACTGCCGAGCTCGCAGCAGTACCACCGCGTGCCTCCGAGTGCCGCTGAACGCTCTCCCGATATCGCCGCTCCTTCACCCTGCTTGTCTGGGTGCCGCCGGGCGCTTTCCCCAGCTTGCCGCACTACCACCGTGCGCCTCCAGGTGCCGCTGTGCGTCCGGTCGACCCGACGCACGGTCATCCTGCTCCTCGGGGTGCCGCCGGGCGCTCTGCTGAGCTCTCCGCGCTACCACCGTGCGCTGACAAGTGCCAGCGGGCACTCTCGGGATCTCGCCGCGGTACCACCGCGCGCCTCCGAGTGCCGCTGAGCGCTCTCCCGATATCGCCGCTCTTTCACCCCGCTTGTCTGGGTGCCGCCGGGTGCTCTGCCGAGCTCGCCGCACTACCACCGTGCACCTCCAGGTGCCGCTGTGCGTCCGGTCGACCCAACGCACGCTCATCCCGCTCCTCGGGGTGCCGCCGGGCGCTCTCCTGAGCTCGTCGCGCTCCACCCTGCGCATGCGAGTGCCGCTGGGTGGTCTCGGGATCTTGCCGCGGTACCACAGCGCGCCTCCGAGTGCCGCCGAGCGCTCTCCCGATATCGCCGCTCCTTTGATTCAGAAAACGAACGGTTACAGTTTGTTAGTGCGGATGTATTACAGTCTGGGAAAGAACAAAAGCTCGGGGCCCCAGAATTCCAAGATAAAGAAATGGCTTTGTGTATAAGATAGCGGGAGCAGCTGCATGCTAAGGAGGTGCTGAGAAGGAACCTAACTGTCTGGGAAAGGTGTCCATCTGGTCAGGACAGGGGAGGAGATTTTTGATAATGAGTTCTTGGAAATAATTAGAATAGTAACGCCTTTAATTTTAATAACTTGCCCACCATAATGAATATGTATGCTTTTTACCATAAATGGACGCTTGCTTCACAAACCGGTGTACAAGTTTGGCGGAGAAATCCCCCTTGCACCCAGCGCCGCAATAAACATACCTGCTTTATAACTCTCTGCGAGTTGTAATGTTTGTTTCCGCGCGTCACCTTCACCACGGTGCTCGGGGTGCCGCCGGGAGATCAGCCGCGCTCGCAGCGGTACCACCGCGTGCCTCCGAGTGCCGCTGAGCGCTCTCCCGATATCGCCGCTCTTTCACCCCGCTTGTCTGGGTGCAGCCGGGCGCTCTCACAAGCTTGCCGCACTACCACCGTGCGCCTCCAGGTGCCGCTGTGCGTCCGGTCAACGCGACGCACGGTCATCCTGCTCCTCGGGGTGCCGCGGGACGCTCTCCCGAGCTCGTCGCGCTCCACCCTGCGCATGCGAGTACCGCTGGGTCCTCTCGGGATCTAGCCGCGGTACCACTGTGCGCCTCCAAGTGCGGCCGAGCGCTCTCCCGATATCGCCGCTCCTTCACCACGGTGCTCGGGGTGCCGCCGGGCGCTCTGCCGAGCTCGCCGCACTACCACCGTGCGCCTCCAGGTGCCGCTGTGCGTCCGGTCGACCCGACGCACGCTCATCCCGCTCCTCGGGGTGCCGCCGGGCGCTCTGCCAAGCTCGCCGCACTACCACCGTGCGCCTCCAGGTGCCGCTGTGCGTCCGGTCGACCCGACGCACGCTCATCCCGCTCCTCGGGGTGCCGCCGGGCGCTCTGCCAAGCTCGCCGCACTACCACCGTGCGCCTCCAGGTGCCGCTGTGCGTCCGGTCGACCCGACGCACGCTCATCCCGTTCCCCGGGTGCCGCCGGACGCTCTCCCTAGCTCGTCGCGCTACCACCGTGCGCCGGCGAGTGCCACCGGGCACTCTCGGTATCTCGCCGCGGTACCACCGCGCGCCTCCTAGTGCCACTGAGCGTTCTCCCATATCGCTGCTCCGTCACCCCGCTTTTCTGGGTGCCGCCGGGCGCTCTGCCGAGCTCGCCGCACTACCATCGTGCGCCTCCGAGTGCCGCCGAGCGCTCTCCCGGTATCGCCACTCGTTGACACTGCGCGTCGGGTTGCCGCCAGGCGATCTCCCGAGCTCGACGCGCTACCACCCAGCGCCGGCGAGTGCCACCGGGAAAACTACAGACTCTTCAGGGCCCTAGGGAACACCACAGGCCCCTACGGAACCGTACGAGACTCTACAGGCCGCTAGGGAACACCACAGGCCCCTACGGAACCCTACACAACCCTCCGGAAACATATGGAACCCTACAAGGTCCTACCAACCCCTGCGGGCACTTACACAACCCTACAGGCCCCTACAAAAATCTATGGGACTCTACGGGCCCCTAGGGAACCCTTCAGATTTTGACGGAACCCTACCAGCCCCTCTGGAACCCTACAGAATACTCCAGGACCCGACAGCACTCTACAAGACCCTTAGCAACACAACGGAACCTCACTAAAACCCTATGGGCTCCTACAGAACACTGCAGGTGCCTACGAAACCCTGCAGGCCCCTACGGAACCCTACAGACACCTGCGGGCACTTACAGAACCCTGCAGGCCCCTACGGAACCCTACAGGTCCATACAGAACCCCACAGGGCCCTACGGAACATTACCAGCCACTACGGAACTCTACGGGCCCCTACGGAACCCTGCAGAACCCTCCGGAACCTTACAGAATCCCACAGACTCCTACAGACTCCTGCGGGCACTTACAAAATCCTAGAGGCCCCTACGGAACACTGCCAGCCCCTATGGAAGGAACCCTACGGGCCCCTACAGAACACTACTGGCTCCTGCGGTACTCTACAGGCCTCTAGGAAACCTACGAAGCTCTACGGAGCCCTATGGATCCTTACGGAACAGGACAGGCCCCTTCAGACCTCTGCGGGCGCTTATGGAAACCTACAGGACCCTACGGAACTGTACGAGACTCTAGAGGCCCCTAGGGAACACCACAGGCCCCTACGGAACTGTACGAGACACTACAGGCCCCTAGGGAACACCACAGGCCCCTACGGAACCCTACACAACCCTCTGGAAACTTATGGCACCCTACAAGCTCTTACCAACCCCTGCGGGCACTTACACAACCCTACAGGCCCCTACGGAAATCTACGGGACTCTATGGGCCCCTAGAGAAGCCCACAGATTTTGACAGAACCCTACGAGCCCCTCTGGAACCCTACAGAATACTCCAGGACCCGACAGCACTCTACAAGACCCTTAGCAACACAACGGAACATCACTAAAACCCTATGGGCTCCTACAGAACACTGCAGGCGCCTACGGAACCCTACAGACCCCTACGGAACCCTACAGACACCTGCGGGCACTTACAGAACCCTGCAGGCCCCTAAGGAACCCTACAGGTCCATACAGAACCCCACAGGGCCCTACGGAACTTTACCAGCCACTACGGAACTCTACGGGCCCCTACGGAACCCTGCAGAACCCTCCAGAACCTTACAGAATCCCACAGACTCCTACAGAATGCTGCGGGCACTTACACAACCCTACAGGCCCCTACGGAACACTGTCAGCCCCTACTGAAGGAACCTTACGGGCCCCTACAGAACACTACTGGCTCCTGCGGTACTCTACAGGCCTCTAGGGAACCTACGAAGCTCTACGGAACCCTATGGATCCTTACGGAACAGTACGGGCCCCTTCAGACCTCTGCGGGCGCTTATGGAAACCTACAGGACCCTACGGAACTGTACGAGACTCTAGAGGCCCCTAGGGAACACTTACAGGCCCCTACAAAACCGTACGAGACTCTACAGGCCCCTAGGGAACACCACAGGCCCCTACGGAACCGTACGAGACTCTACAGGCCCCTAGGGAACACTGCAGGCCCCTACGGAACCCTACACAACCCTCTGAAAACTTATGGCACCCTACAAGCTCCTACCAACCCCTGCGGGCACTTACACAACCCTTCAGGCCCCTACGGAAATCTACGGGACTCCACGGGCCCCTAGGGAAGCCTACAGATTTCAACGGAACCCTACGAGCCCCTCTGGAACCCTACAGAATACTCCAGGACCCGACAGCACTCTACAAGACCCTTAGCGACACAACAGAACCTCACTAAAACCCTATGGGCTCTTACAGAACACTGCAGGTGCCTACGGAACCCTACAGACCCCTACGGAATACTACCAGCCGCTACGGAAACCTATGGCCCCTACGGAACTCTACGGAACCTGACAGAAACACTGTGCGCCCCTATAGGCCCTTGCGGGCACTTGCAGAACTCTGCAGGAACCCACGGAACTTTATGGAACCCTACCAGCCCCTACGGAAGCCTAAAGATCCTTGCAGGCAGTTACGGAACGGTACAGGGCCCTACGGAACTTTACCAGCCACTACGGAACTCTACGGGCCCCTACGGAACCCTGCAGAACCCTCCGGAACATTACAGAATCCCACGGATTCCTACAGACTCCTGCGGGCACTTACACAACCCTACAGGCCCCTACAAAAATCTATGGGACTCTACGGGCCCCTAGGGAACCCTTCAGATTTTGACGGAACCCTACCAGCCCCTCTGGAACCCTACAGAGTCCCGAGCTCTGGAACCATTGTTCGAGCTCGCCGTTGTACCAGCGTGCGCCTCTGCGTGTTGCTGCGCGTCCTCCCGACCACGCCGATTCATCACCCCGCTCTTCAGGGTGATGCGGGGCTCTCCCGAGCTCGCCGCGCTACTACCGTGCTCCTCCAGGTGTCGCAGTGCGCCTTCCGACCGCTCCGTATATACACCCCGCTCGGCAGGGTGCCTCCGGGCGCTCTGCCGAGCTTGCTGCGCTACCGCTCTGCGCCTCCGGGTGTCGCTGCGCATCCTCCCAACCCCGACGCACCCTCATCCCACCCCTCCGGGTGCCGTCGGGCGCCAACTCGATCCCGCCGAGCCTTAACCCACCCCTCGGGATGGTGACGGGCGCACGTCCCACCTGCCCGAGCCGCTCCCCCCGCCCTTCGGGGTGCCGACGAGTCCTCGTCCGACTCACCCGTGCCCTCAGCGCGCTCTTCGGGGTGCCGCCGGGCACTGTCCGAGCTCACCGCGCTACCACCCTGCGCCTCCGGCTGTCGCTCCGCCTCCTCCCGACCACGCCGATCCTTCACCCCGCTCTTCGGGGTGCTGCGGGGCTCTTCCGAGCTCGCCGCGCTACCACCGCGATCTTCCGGGTGCCACTGTACGTCCGGTCGACCCGACGCACGCTCATCCCGCTCCTCGGGGTGCCGCCGGGCGCTCTCCCGAGCTCTTCGCGCTCCACCCTGCGCATGTGAGTGCCGCTGGGTGCTCTCGGGATCTCGCCGCGGTACCACCGTGCGCCTCCGAGTGCCGCCGAGCGCTCTCCCGGTATCGCCACTAGTTGACCCCGCACGTCGGGGTGCCGCCAGGCGCTCTCCCGATATCGCCGCTCCTTCACCACAGTGCTCGGGGTGCCGCCGGGCGCACTGCCGAGCTCACAGCGGTACCACCGCGTGCCTCCGAGTGCCGCTGAACGCTCTCCCGATATCGCCGCTCCTTCACCCTGCTTGTCTGGGTGCCGCCGGGCGCTTTCCCCAGCTTGCCGCACTACCACCGTGCGCCTCCAGGTGCCGCTGTGCGTCCGGTCGACCCGACGCACGGTCATCCTGCTCCTCGGGGTGCCGCCGGGCGCTCTGCTGAGCTCTCCGCGCTACCACCGTGCGCTGACAAGTGCCAGCGGGCACTCTCGGGATCTCGCCGCGGTACCACCGCGCGCCTCCGAGTGCCGCTGAGCGCTCTCCCGATATCGCCGCTCTTTCACCCCGCTTGTCTGGGTGCCGCCGGGTGCTCTGCCGAGCTCGCCGCACTACCACCGTGCACCTCCAGGTGCCGCTGTGCGTCCGGTCGACCCAACGCACGCTCATCCCGCTCCTCGGGGTGCCGCCGGGCGCTCTCCTGAGCTCGTCGCGCTCCACCCTGCGCATGCGAGTGCCTCTGGGTGGTCTCGGGATCTTGCCGCGGTACCACAGCGCGCCTCCGAGTGCCGCCGAGCACTCTCCCGATATCGCCGCTCCTTTGATTCAGAAAACGAACGGTTACAGTTTGTTAGTGCGGATGTATTACAGTCTGGGAAAGAACAAAAGCTCGGGGCCCCAGAATTCCAAGATAAAGAAATGGCTTTGTGTATAAGATAGCGGGAGCAGCTGCATGCTAAGGAGGTACTGAGAAGGAACCTAACTGTCTGGGAAAGGTGTCCATCTGGTCAGGACAGGGGAGGAGATTTTTGATAATGAGTTCTTGGAAATAATTAGAATAGTAACGCCTTTAATTTTAATAACCTGCCCACCATAATGAATATGTATGCTTTTTACCATAAATGGACGCTTGCTTCACAAACCGGTGTACAAGTTTGGCGGAGAAATCCCCCTTGCACCCAGCGCCGCAATAAACATACCTGCTTTATAACTCTCTGCGAGTTGTAATGTTTGTTTCCGCGCGTCACCTTCACCACGGTGCTCGGGGTGCCGCCGGGAGATCAGCCGCGCTCGCAGCGGTACCACCGCGTGCCTCCGAGTGCCGCTGAGCGCTCTCCCGATATCGCCGCTCTTTCACCCCGCTTGTCTGGGTGCAGCCGGGCGCTCTCACAAGCTTGCCGCACTACCACCGTGCGCCTCCAGGTGCCGCTGTGCGTCCGGTCAACCCGACGCACGGTCATCCTGCTCCTCGGGGTGCCGCGGGACGCTCTCCCGAGCTCGTCGCGCTCCACCCTGCGCATGCGAGTACCGCTGGGTGCTCTCGGGATCTAGCCGCGGTACCACTGCGCGCCTCCGAGTGCGGCTGAGCGCTCTCCCGATATCGCCGCTCCTTCACCACGGTGCTCGGGGTGCCGCCGGGCGCTCTGCCGAGCTCGCCGCACTACCACCGTGCGCCTCCAGGTGCCGCTGTGCGTCCGGTCGACCCGACGCACGCTCATCCCGCTCCTCGGGGTGCCGCCGGGCGCTCTGCCAAGCTCGCCGCACTACCACCGTGCGCCTCCAGGTGCCGCTGTGCGTCCGGTCGACCCGACGCACACTCATCCCGTTCCCCGGGTGCCGCCGGACGCTCTCCCTAGCTCGACGCGCTACCACCGTGCGCCGGCGAGTGCCACCGGGCACTCTCGGTATCTCGCCGCGGTACCACCGCGCGCCTCCTAGTGCCACTGAGCGTTCTCCCATATCGCTGCTCCGTCACCCCGCTTTTCTGGGTGCCGCCGGGCGCTCTGCCGAGCTCGCCGCACTACCATCGTGCGCCTCCGAGTGCCACCGAGCGCTCTCCCGGTATCGCCACTCGTTGACACTGCGCGTCGGGTTGCCGCCAGGCGATCTCCCGAGCTCGACGCGTTACCACCCAGCGCCGGCGAGTGCCACCGGGAAAACTACAGACTCTTCAGGGCCCTAGGGAACACCACAGGCCCCTACGGAACCGTACGAGACTCTACAGGCCGCTAAGGAACACCACAGGCCCCTACGGAACCGTACACAACTCTCTGGAAACTTATGGAACCCTACAAGCTCCTACCAACCCCTGCGGGCACTTACACAACCCTACAGGCCCCTACGGAAATCTACGGGACTCTACGGGCCCCTAGGGAAGCCTACAGATTTCGACGGAACCCTACGAGCCCCTCTGGAACCCTACAGAATACTCCAGGACCCGACAGCACTCTACAAGACCCTTAGCGACACAACGGAACCTCACTAAAACCCTATGGGCTCCTACAGAACACTGCAGGTGCCTACGGAACACTACAGATGGAATACTACCAGCCACTACGGAAACCTATGGCCCCTACGGAACTCTACGGAACCTGACAGAAACACTGTGCGCCCCTACAGGCCCTTGCGGGCACTTGCAGAACTCTGCAGGAACCCACGGAACTTTATGGAACCCTACCAGCCCCTACGGAAGCCTAAAGACCCTTGCAGGCAGTTATGGAACGGTACAGGGCCCTACGGAACTTTACCAGCCACTACGGAACTCTACGGGCCCCTACGGAACCCTGCAGAACCCTCCGGAACCTTACAGAATCCCACAGACTCCTACAGACTGCTGCGGGCACTTACACAACCCTAGAGGCCCCTACGGAACACTGCCAGCCCCTATGGAAGGAACCCTACGGGCCCCTACAGAACACTATTGGCTCCTGCAGTACTCTACAGGCCTCTAGGGAACCTACGAAGCTCTACGGAACCCTATGGATCCTTACGGCACAGTACGGGCCCCTTCAGACCTCTGCGGGCGCTTATGGAAACCTACAGGACCCTACGGAACTGTACGAGACTCTACAGGCCCCTAGGGAACACTACAGGCCCCTACGGAACTGTACGAGACTCTACAGGCCCCTAGGGAACACCACAGGCCCCTACGGAACCCTACACAACCCTCCGGAAACATATGGAACCCTACAAGCTCCTACCAACCCCTGCGGGCACTTACACAACCCTACAGGCCCCTACAAAAATCTACGGGACTCTACGGGCCCCTAGGGAACCCTTCAGATTTCGACGGAACCCTACCAGCCCCTCTGGAACCCTACAGAATACTCCAGGACCCGACAGCACTCTACAAGACCCTTAGCAACACAACGGAACCTCACTAAAACCCTATGGGCTCCTACAGAACACTGCAGGTGCCTACGAAACCCTGCAGGCCCCTACGGAACCCTACAGGTCCATACAGAACCCCACAGGGCCCTACGGAACTTTACCAGCCACTACGGAACTCTACAGGCCCCTACGGAACCCTGCAGAACCCTCCGGAACCTTACAGAATCCCACAGACTCCTGTGGGCACTTACACAATCCTAGAGGCCCCTACGGAACACTGCCAGCCCCTATGGAAGGAACCCTACGGGCCCCTACAGAACACTACTGGCTCCTGCGGTACTCTACAGGCCTCTAGGAAACCTGCGAAGCTCTATGGAGCCCTGTGGATCCTTACGGAACAGGACGGGCCCCTTCAGACCTCTGCGGGCGCTTATGGAAACCTACAGGACCCTACGGAACTGTACGAGACTCTACAGGCCCCTAGGGAACACCACAGGCCCCTACGGAACCGTATGAGACTCTACAGGCCCCTAGGGAACACCACAGACCCCTACGGAACCCTACACAACCCTCCGGAAACATATGGCACCCTACAAGCTCCTACCAACCCCTGCGGGCACTTACACAACCCTACAGGTCCCTACGGAAATCTACGGGACCCCACGGGCCCCTAGGGAACCCTACAGATTTCGACGGAACCCTACGAGCCCCTCTGGAACCCTACTGAGTCCCGAGCTCTGGAACCATTGTTCGAGCTCGCCGTTGTACCAGCGTGCGCCTCTGCGTGTTGCTGCGCGTCCTCCCGACCACGCCGATTCATCACCCCGCTCTTCAGGGTGATGCGGGGCTCTCCCGAGCTCGCCGCGCTACTACCGTGCTCCTCCAGGTGTCGCAGTGCGCCTTCCGACCGCTCCGTATATACACCCCGCTCGGCAGGGTGCCTCCGGGCGCTCTGCCGAGCTTGCTGCGCTACCGCTCTGCGCCTCCGGGTGTCGCTGCGCATCCTCCCAACCCCGACGCACCCTCATCCCACCCCTCCGGGTGCCGTCGGGCGCCAACTCGATCCCGCCGAGCCTTAACCCACCCCTCGGGATGGTGACGGGCGCACGTCCCACCTGCCCGAGCCGCTCCCCCCGCCCTTCGGGGTGCCGACGAGTCCTCGTCCGACTCACCCGTGCCCTCAGCGCGCTCTTCGGGGTGCCGCCGGGCACTGTCCGAGCTCACCGCGCTACCACCCTGCGCCTCCGGCTGTCGCTCCGCCTCCTCCCGACCACGCCGATCCTTCACCCCGCTCTTCGGGGTGCTGCGGGGCTCTTCCGAGCTCGCCGCGCTACCACCGCGATCTTCCGGGTGCCGCTGTACGTCCGGTCGACCCGACGCACGCTCATCCCGCTCCTCGGGGTGCCGCCGGGCGCTCTCCCGAGCTCTTCGCGCTCCACCCTGCGCATGTGAGTGCCGCTGGGTGCTCTCGGGATCTCGCCGCGGTACCACCGTGCGCCTCCGAGTGCCGCCGAGCACTCTCCCGGTATCGCCACTCATTGACCCCGCACGTCGGGGTGCCGCCAGGCGCTCTCCCGATATCGCCGCTCCTTCACCACAGTGCTCGGGGTGCCGCCGGGCGCACTGCCGAGCTCGCAGCAGTACCACCGCGTGCCTCCGAGTGCCGCTGAACACTCTCCCGATATCGCCGCTCCTTCACCCTGCTTGTCTGGGTGCCGCCGGGCGCTTTCCCCAGCTTGCCGCACTACCACCGTGCGCCTCCAGGTGCCGCTGTGCGTCCGGTCGACCCGACGCACGGTCATCCTGCTCCTCGGGGTGCCGCCGGGCGCTCTGCTGAGCTCTCCGCGCTACCACCGTGCGCTGACAAGTGCCAGCGGGCACTCTCGGGATCTCGCCGCGGTACCACCGCGCGCCTCCGAGTGCCGCTGAGCGCTCTCCCGATATCGCCGCTCTTTCACCCCGCTTGTCTGGGTGCCGCCGGGTGCTCTGCCGAGCTCGCCGCACTACCACCGTGCACCTCCAGGTGCCGCTGTGCGTCCGGTCGACCCAACGCACGCTCATCCCGCTCCTCGGGGTGCCGCCGGGCGCTCTCCTGAGCTCGTCGCGCTCCACCCTGCGCATGCGAGTGCCGCTGGGTGGTCTCGGGATCTTGCCGCGGTACCACAGCGCGCCTCCGAGTGCCGCCGAGCGCTCTCCCGATATCGCCGCTCCTTTGATTCAGAAAACGAACGGTTACAGTTTGTTAGTGCGGATGTATTACAGTCTGGGAAAGAACAAAAGCTCGGGGCCCCAGAATTCCAAGATAAAGAAATGGCTTTGTGTATAAGATAGCGGGAGCAGCTGCATGCTAAGGAGGTGCTGAGAAGGAACCTAACTGTCTGGGAAAGGTGTCCATCTGGTCAGGACAGGGGAGGAGATTTTTGATAATGAGTTCTTGGAAATAATTAGAATAGTAACGCCTTTAATTTTAATAACTTGCCCACCATAATGAATATGTATGCTTTTTACCATAAATGGACGCTTGCTTCACAAACCGGTGTACAAGTTTGGCGGAGAAATCCCCCTTGCACCCAGCGCCGCAATAAACATACCTGCTTTATAACTCTCTGCGAGTTGTAATGTTTGTTTCCGCGCGTCACCTTCACCACGGTGCTCGGGGTGCCGCCGGGAGATCAGCCGCGCTCGCAGCGGTACCACCGCGTGCCTCCGAGTGCCGCTGAGCGCTCTCCCGATATCGCCGCTCTTTCACCCCGCTTGTCTGGGTGCAGCCGGGCGCTCTCACAAGCTTGCCGCACTACCACCGTGCGCCTCCAGGTGCCGCTGTGCGTCCGGTCAACCCGACGCACGGTCATCCTGCTCCTCGGGGTGCCGCGGGACGCTCTCCCGAGCTCGTCGCGCTCCACCCTGCGCATGCGAGTACCGCTGGGTCCTCTCGGGATCTAGCCGCGGTACCACTGTGCGCCTCCAAGTGCGGCCGAGCGCTCTCCCGATATCGCCGCTCCTTCACCACGGTGCTCGGGGTGCCGCCGGGCGCTCTGCCGAGCTCGCCGCACTACCACCGTGCGCCTCCAGGTGCCGCTGTGCGTCCGGTCGACCCGACGCACGCTCATCCCGCTCCTCGGGGTGCCGCCGGGCGCTCTGCCAAGCTCGCCGCACTACCACCGTGCGCCTCCAGGTGCCGCTGTGCGTCCGGTCGACCCGACGCACGCTCATCCCGCTCCTCGGGGTGCCGCCGGGCGCTCTGCCAAGCTCGCCGCACTACCACCGTGCGCCTCCAGGTGCCGCTGTGCGTCCGGTCGACCCGACGCACGCTCATCCCGTTCCCCGGGTGCCGCCGGACGCTCTCCCTAGCTCGTCGCGCTACCACCGTGCGCCGGCGAGTGCCACCGGGCACTCTCGGTATCTCGCCGCGGTACCACCGCGCGCCTCCTAGTGCCACTGAGCGTTCTCCCATATCGCTGCTCCGTCACCCCGCTTTTCTGGGTGCCGCCGGGCGCTCTGCCGAGCTCGCCGCACCACCATCGTGCTCCTCCGAGTGCCGCCGAGCGCTCTCCCGGTATCGCCACTCGTTGACACTGCGCGTCGGGTTGCCGCCAGGCGATCTCCCGAGCTCGACGCGCTACCACCCAGCGCCGGCGAGTGCCACCGGGAAAACTACAGACTCTTCAGGGCCCTAGGGAACACCACAGGCCCCTACGGAACCGTACGAGACTCTACAGGCCGCTAGGGAACACCACAGGCCCCTACGGAACCCTACACAACCCTCCGGAAACATATGGAACCCTACAAGGTCCTACCAACCCCTGCGGGCACTTACACAACCCTACAGGCCCCTACAAAAATCTATGGGACTCTACGGGCCCCTAGGGAACCCTTCAGATTTTGACGGAACCCTACCAGCCCCTCTGGAACCCTACAGAATACTCCAGGACCCGACAGCACTCTACAAGACCCTTAGCAACACAACGGAACCTCACTAAAACCCTATGGGCTCCTACAGAACACTGCAGGTGCCTACGAAACCCTGCAGGCCCCTACGGAACCCTACAGACACCTGCGGGCACTTACAGAACCCTGCAGGCCCCTACGGAACCCTACAGGTCCATACAGAACCCCACAGGGCCCTACGGAACATTACCAGCCACTACGGAACTCTACGGGCCCCTACGGAACCCTGCAGAACCCTCCGGAACCTTACAGAATCCCACAGACTCCTACAGACTCCTGCGGGCACTTACAAAATATTAGAGGCCCCTACGGAACACTGCCAGCCCCTATGGAAGGAACCCTACGGGCCCCTACAGAACACTACTGGCTCCTGCGGTACTCTACAGGCCTCTAGGAAACCTACGAAGCTCTACGGAGCCCTATGGATCCTTACGGAACAGGACAGGCCCCTTCAGACCTCTGCGGGCGCTTATGGAAACCTACAGGACCCTACGGAACTGTACGAGACTCTAGAGGCCCCTAGGGAACACCACAGGCCCCTACGGAACTGTACGAGACACTACAGGCCCCTAGGGAACACCACAGGCCCCTACGGAACCCTACACAACCCTCTGGAAACTTATGGCACCCTACAAGCTCTTACCAACCCCTGCGGGCACTTACACAACCCTACAGGCCCCTACGGAAATCTACGGGACTCTATGGGCCCCTAGAGAAGCCCACAGATTTTGACAGAACCCTACGAGCCCCTCTGGAACCCTACAGAATACTCCAGGACCCGACAGCACTCTACAAGACCCTTAGCAACACAACGGAACATCACTAAAACCCTATGGGCTCCTACAGAACACTGCAGGCGCCTACGGAACCCTACAGACCCCTACGGAACCCTACAGACACCTGCGGGCACTTACAGAACCCTGCAGGCCCCTACGGAACCCTACAGGTCCATACAGAACCCCACAGGGCCCTACGGAACTTTACCAGCCACTACGGAACTCTACAGGCCCCTACGGAACCCTGCAGAACCCTCCGGAACCTTACAGAATCCCACAGACTCCTGTGGGCACTTACACAATCCTAGAGGCCCCTACGGAACACTGCCAGCTCCTATGGAAGGAACCCTACGGGCCCCTACAGAACACTACTGGCTCCTGCGGTACTCTACAGGCCTCTAGGAAACCTGCGAAGCTCTATGGAGCCCTGTGGATCCTTACGGAACAGGACGGGCCCCTTCAGACCTCTGCGGGCGCTTATGGAAACCTACAGGACCCTACGGAACTGTACGAGACTCTACAGGCCCCTAGGGAACACCACAGGCCCCTACGGAACCGTATGAGACTCTACAGGCCCCTAGGGAACACCACAGACCCCTACGGAACCCTACACAACCCTCCGGAAACATATGGCACCCTACAAGCTCCTACCAACCCCTGCGGGCACTTACACAACCCTACAGGTCCCTACGGAAATCTACGGGACCCCACGGGCCCCTAGGGAACCCTACAGATTTCGACGGAACCCTACGAGCCCCTCTGGAACCCTACTGAGTCCCGAGCTCTGGAACCATTGTTCGAGCTCGCTGTTGTACCAGCGTGCGCCTCTGCGTGTTGCTGCGCGTCCTCCCGACCACGCCGATTCATCACCCCGCTCTTCAGGGTGATGCGGGGCTCTCCCGAGCTCGCCGCGCTACTACCGTGCTCCTCCAGGTGTCGCAGTGCGCCTTCCGACCGCTCCGTATATACACCCCGCTCGGCAGGGTGCCTCCGGGCGCTCTGCCGAGCTTGCTGCGCTACCGCTCTGCGCCTCCGGGTGTCGCTGCGCATCCTCCCAACCCCGACGCACCCTCATCCCACCCCTCCGGGTGCCGTCGGGCGCCAACTCGATCCCGCCGAGCCTTAACCCACCCCTCGGGATGGTGACGGGCGCACGTCCCACCTGCCCGAGCCGCTCCCCCCGCCCTTCGGGGTGCCGACGAGTCCTCGTCCGACTCACCCGTGCCCTCAGCGCGCTCTTCGGGGTGCCGCCGGGCACTGTCCGAGCTCACCGCGCTACCACCCTGCGCCTCCGGCTGTCGCTCCGCCTCCTCCCGACCACGCCGATCCTTCACCCCGCTCTTCGGGGTGCTGCGGGGCTCTTCCGAGCTCGCCGCGCTACCACCGCGATCTTCCGGGTGCCGCTGTACGTCCGGTCGACCCGACGCACGCTCATCCCGCTCCTCGGGGTGCCGCCGGGCGCTCTCCCGAGCTCTTCGCGCTCCACCCTGCGCATGTGAGTGCCGCTGGGTGCTCTCGGGATCTCGCCGCGGTACCACCGTGCGCCTCCGAGTGCCGCCGAGCACTCTCCCGGTATCGCCACTCATTGACCCCGCACGTCGGGGTGCCGCCAGGCGCTCTCCCGATATCGCCGCTCCTTCACCACAGTGCTCGGGGTGCCGCCGGGCGCACTGCCGAGCTCGCAGCAGTACCACCGCGTGCCTCCGAGTGCCGCTGAACGCTCTCCCGATATCGCCGCTCCTTCACCCTGCTTGTCTGGGTGCCGCCGGGCGCTTTCCCCAGCTTGCCGCACTACCACCGTGCGCCTCCAGGTGCCGCTGTGCGTCCGGTCGACCCGACGCACGGTCATCCTGCTCCTCGGGGTGCCGCCGGGCGCTCTGCTGAGCTCTCCGCGCTACCACCGTGCGCTGACAAGTGCCAGCGGGCACTCTCGGGATCTCGCCGCGGTACCACCGCGCGCCTCCGAGTGCCGCTGAGCGCTCTCCCGATATCGCCGCTCTTTCACCCCGCTTGTCTGGGTGCCGCCGGGTGCTCTGCCGAGCTCGCCGCACTACCACCGTGCACCTCCAGGTGCCGCTGTGCGTCCGGTCGACCCAACGCACGCTCATCCCGCTCCTCGGGGTGCCGCCGGGCGCTCTCCTGAGCTCGTCGCGCTCCACCCTGCGCATGCGAGTGCCGCTGGGTGGTCTCGGGATCTTGCCGCGGTACCACAGCGCGCCTCCGAGTGCCGCCGAGCGCTCTCCCGATATCGCCGCTCCTTTGATTCAGAAAACGAACGGTTACAGTTTGTTAGTGCGGATGTATTACAGTCTGGGAAAGAACAAAAGCTCGGGGCCCCAGAATTCCAAGATAAAGAAATGGCTTTGTGTATAAGATAGCGGGAGCAGCTGCATGCTAAGGAGGTGCTGAGAAGGAACCTAACTGTCTGGGAAAGGTGTCCATCTGGTCAGGACAGGGGAGGAGATTTTTGATAATGAGTTCTTGGAAATAATTAGAATAGTAACGCCTTTAATTTTAATAACTTGCCCACCATAATGAATATGTATGCTTTTTACCATAAATGGACGCTTGCTTCACAAACCGGTGTACAAGTTTGGCGGAGAAATCCCCCTTGCACCCAGCGCCGCAATAAACATACCTGCTTTATAACTCTCTGCGAGTTGTAATGTTTGTTTCCGCGCGTCACCTTCACCACGGTGCTCGGGGTGCCGCCGGGAGATCAGCCGCGCTCGCAGCGGTACCACCGCGTGCCTCCGAGTGCCGCTGAGCGCTCTCCCGATATCGCCGCTCTTTCACCCCGCTTGTCTGGGTGCAGCCGGGCGCTCTCACAAGCTTGCCGCACTACCACCGTGCGCCTCCAGGTGCCGCTGTGCGTCCGGTCAACCCGACGCACGGTCATCCTGCTCCTCGGGGTGCCGCGGGACGCTCTCCCGAGCTCGTCGCGCTCCACCCTGCGCATGCGAGTACCGCTGGGTCCTCTCGGGATCTAGCCGCGGTACCACTGTGCGCCTCCAAGTGCGGCCGAGCGCTCTCCCGATATCGCCGCTCCTTCACCACGGTGCTCGGGGTGCCGCCGGGCGCTCTGCCGAGCTCGCCGCACTACCACCGTGCGCCTCCAGGTGCCGCTGTGCGTCCGGTCGACCCGACGCACGCTCATCCCGCTCCTCGGGGTGCCGCCGGGCGCTCTGCCAAGCTCGCCGCACTACCACCGTGCGCCTCCAGGTGCCGCTGTGCGTCCGGTCGACCCGACGCACGCTCATCCCGCTCCTCGGGGTGCCGCCGGGCGCTCTGCCAAGCTCGCCGCACTACCACCGTGCGCCTCCAGGTGCCGCTGTGCGTCCGGTCGACCCGACGCACGCTCATCCCGTTCCCCGGGTGCCGCCGGACGCTCTCCCTAGCTCGTCGCGCTACCACCGTGCGCCGGCGAGTGCCACCGGGCACTCTCGGTATCTCGCCGCGGTACCACCGCGCGCCTCCTAGTGCCACTGAGCGTTCTCCCATATCGCTGCTCCGTCACCCCGCTTTTCTGGGTGCCGCCGGGCGCTCTGCCGAGCTCGCCGCACTACCATCGTGCGCCTCCGAGTGCCGCCGAGCGCTCTCCCGGTATCGCCACTCGTTGACACTGCGCGTCGGGTTGCCGCCAGGCGATCTCCCGAGCTCGACGCGCTACCACCCAGCGCCGGCGAGTGCCACCGGGAAAACTACAGACTCTTCAGGGCCCTAGGGAACACCACAGGCCCCTACGGAACCGTACGAGACTCTACAGGCCGCTAGGGAACACCACAGGCCCCTACGGAACCCTACACAACCCTCCGGAAACATATGGAACCCTACAAGGTCCTACCAACCCCTGCGGGCACTTACACAACCCTACAGGCCCCTACAAAAATCTATGGGACTCTACGGGCCCCTAGGGAACCCTTCAGATTTTGACGGAACCCTACCAGCCCCTCTGGAACCCTACAGAATACTCCAGGACCCGACAGCACTCTACAAGACCCTTAGCAACACAACGGAACCTCACTAAAACCCTATGGGCTCCTACAGAACACTGCAGGTGCCTACGAAACCCTGCAGGCCCCTACGGAACCCTACAGACACCTGCGGGCACTTACAGAACCCTGCAGGCCCCTACGGAACCCTACAGGTCCATACAGAACCCCACAGGGCCCTACGGAACATTACCAGCCACTACGGAACTCTACGGGCCCCTACGGAACCCTGCAGAACCCTCCGGAACCTTACAGAATCCCACAGACTCCTACAGACTCCTGCGGGCACTTACAAAATCCTAGAGGCCCCTACGGAACACTGCCAGCCCCTATGGAAGGAACCCTACGGGCCCCTACAGAACACTACTGGCTCCTGCGGTACTCTACAGGCCTCTAGGAAACCTACGAAGCTCTACGGAGCCCTATGGATCCTTACGGAACAGGACAGGCCCCTTCAGACCTCTGCGGGCGCTTATGGAAACCTACAGGACCCTACGGAACTGTACGAGACTCTAGAGGCCCCTAGGGAACACCACAGGCCCCTACGGAACTGTACGAGACACTACAGGCCCCTAGGGAACACCACAGGCCCCTACGGAACCCTACACAACCCTCTGGAAACTTATGGCACCCTACAAGCTCTTACCAACCCCTGCGGGCACTTACACAACCCTACAGGCCCCTACGGAAATCTACGGGACTCTATGGGCCCCTAGAGAAGCCCACAGATTTTGACAGAACCCTACGAGCCCCTCTGGAACCCTACAGAATACTCCAGGACCCGACAGCACTCTACAAGACCCTTAGCAACACAACGGAACATCACTAAAACCCTATGGGCTCCTACAGAACACTGCAGGCGCCTACGGAACCCTACAGACCCCTACGGAACCCTACAGACACCTGCGGGCACTTACAGAACCCTGCAGGCCCCTAAGGAACCCTACAGGTCCATACAGAACCCCACAGGGCCCTACGGAACTTTACCAGCCACTACGGAACTCTACGGGCCCCTACGGAACCCTGCAGAACCCTCCAGAACCTTACAGAATCCCACAGACTCCTACAGAATGCTGCGGGCACTTACACAACCCTACAGGCCCCTACGGAACACTGTCAGCCCCTACTGAAGGAACCTTACGGGCCCCTACAGAACACTACTGGCTCCTGCGGTACTCTACAGGCCTCTAGGGAACCTACGAAGCTCTACGGAACCCTATGGATCCTTACGGAACAGTACGGGCCCCTTCAGACCTCTGCGGGCGCTTATGGAAACCTACAGGACCCTACGGAACTGTACGAGACTCTAGAGGCCCCTAGGGAACACTTACAGGCCCCTACAAAACCGTACGAGACTCTACAGGCCCCTAGGGAACACCACAGGCCCCTACGGAACCGTACGAGACTCTACAGGCCCCTAGGGAACACTGCAGGCCCCTACGGAACCCTACACAACCCTCTGAAAACTTATGGCACCCTACAAGCTCCTACCAACCCCTGCGGGCACTTACACAACCCTTCAGGCCCCTACGGAAATCTACGGGACTCCACGGGCCCCTAGGGAAGCCTACAGATTTCAACGGAACCCTACGAGCCCCTCTGGAACCCTACAGAATACTCCAGGACCCGACAGCACTCTACAAGACCCTTAGCGACACAACAGAACCTCACTAAAACCCTATGGGCTCTTACAGAACACTGCAGGTGCCTACGGAACCCTACAGACCCCTACGGAATACTACCAGCCGCTACGGAAACCTATGGCCCCTACGGAACTCTACGGAACCTGACAGAAACACTGTGCGCCCCTACAGGCCCTTGCGGGCACTTGCAGAACTCTGCAGGAACCCACGGAACTTTATGGAACCCTACCAGCCCCTACGGAAGCCTAAAGATCCTTGCAGGCAGTTACGGAACGGTACAGGGCCCTACGGAACTTTACCAGCCACTACGGAACTCTACGGGCCCCTACAGAACCCTGCAGAACCCTCCAGAACATTACAGAATCCCACGGATTCCTACAGACTCCTGCGGGCACTTACACAACCCTACAGGCCCCTACAAAAATCTATGGGACTCTACGGGCCCCTAGGGAACCCTTCAGATTTTGACGGAACCCTACCAGCCCCTCTGGAACCCTACAGAGTCCCGAGCTCTGGAACCATTGTTCGAGCTCGCCGTTGTACCAGCGTGCGCCTCTGCGTGTTGCTGCGCGTCCTCCCGACCACGCCGATTCATCACCCCGCTCTTCAGGGTGATGCGGGGCTCTCCCGAGCTCGCCGCGCTACTACCGTGCTCCTCCAGGTGTCGCAGTGCGCCTTCCGACCGCTCCGTATATACACCCCGCTCGGCAGGGTGCCTCCGGGCGCTCTGCCGAGCTTGCTGCGCTACCGCTCTGCGCCTCCGGGTGTCGCTGCGCATCCTCCCAACCCCGACGCACCCTCATCCCACCCCTCCGGGTGCCGTCGGGCGCCAACTCGATCCCGCCGAGCCTTAACCCACCCCTCGGGATGGTGACGGGCGCACGTCCCACCTGCCCGAGCCGCTCCCCCCGCCCTTCGGGGTGCCGACGAGTCCTCGTCCGACTCACCCGTGCCCTCAGCGCGCTCTTCGGGGTGCCGCCGGGCACTGTCCGAGCTCACCGCGCTACCACCCTGCGCCTCCGGCTGTCGCTCCGCCTCCTCCCGACCACGCCGATCCTTCACCCCGCTCTTCGGGGTGCTGCGGGGCTCTTCCGAGCTCGCCGCGCTACCACCGCGATCTTCCGGGTGCCGCTGTACGTCCGGTCGACCCGACGCACGCTCATCCCGCTCCTCGGGGTGCCGCCGGGCGCTCTCCCGAGCTCTTCGCGCTCCACCCTGCGCATGTGAGTGCCGCTGGGTGCTCTCGGGATCTCGCCGCGGTACCACCGTGCGCCTCCGAGTGCCGCCGAGCACTCTCCCGGTATCGCCACTCGTTGACCCCGCACGTCGGGGTGCCGCCAGGCGCTCTCCCGATATCGCCGCTCCTTCACCACAGTGCTCGGGGTGCCGCCGGGCGCACTGCCGAGCTCGCAGCAGTACCACCGCGTGCCTCCGAGTGCCGCTGAACGCTCTCCCGATATCGCCGCTCCTTCACCCTGCTTGTCTGGGTGCCGCCGGGCGCTTTCCCCAGCTTGCCGCACTACCACCGTGCGCCTCCAGGTGCCGCTGTGCGTCCGGTCGACCCGACGCACGGTCATCCTGCTCCTCGGGGTGCCGCCGGGCGCTCTGCTGAGCTCTCCGCGCTACCACCGTGCGCTGACAAGTGCCAGCGGGCACTCTCGGGATCTCGCCGCGGTACCACCGCGCGCCTCCGAGTGCCGCTGAGCGCTCTCCCGATATCGCCGCTCTTTCACCCCGCTTGTCTGGGTGCCGCCGGGTGCTCTGCCGAGCTCGCCGCACTACCACCGTGCACCTCCAGGTGCCGCTGTGCGTCCGGTCGACCCAACGCACGCTCATCCCGCTCCTCGGGGTGCCGCCGGGCGCTCTCCTGAGCTCGTCGCGCTCCACCCTGCGCATGCGAGTGCCGCTGGGTGGTCTCGGGATCTTGCCGCGGTACCACAGCGCGCCTCCGAGTGCCGCCGAGCGCTCTCCCGATATCGCCGCTCCTTTGATTCAGAAAACGAACGGTTACAGTTTGTTAGTGCGGATGTATTACAGTCTGGGAAAGAACAAAAGCTCGGGGCCCCAGAATTCCAAGATAAAGAAATGGCTTTGTGTATAAGATAGCGGGAGCAGCTGCATGCTAAGGAGGTGCTGAGAAGGAACCTAACTGTCTGGGAAAGGTGTCCATCTGGTCAGGACAGGGGAGGAGATTTTTGATAATGAGTTCTTGGAAATAATTAGAATAGTAACGCCTTTAATTTTAATAACTTGCCCACCATAATGAATATGTATGCTTTTTACCATAAATGGACGCTTGCTTCACAAACCGGTGTACAAGTTTGGCGGAGAAATCCCCCTTGCACCCAGCGCCGCAATAAACATACCTGCTTTATAACTCTCTGCGAGTTGTAATGTTTGTTTCCGCGCGTCACCTTCACCACGGTGCTCGGGGTGCCGCCGGGAGATCAGCCGCGCTCGCAGCGGTACCACCGCGTGCCTCCGAGTGCCGCTGAGCGCTCTCCCGATATCGCCGCTCTTTCACCCCGCTTGTCTGGGTGCAGCCGGGCGCTCTCACAAGCTTGCCGCACTACCACCGTGCGCCTCCAGGTGCCGCTGTGCGTCCGGTCAACGCGACGCACGGTCATCCTGCTCCTCGGGGTGCCGCGGGACGCTCTCCCGAGCTCGTCGCGCTCCACCCTGCGCATGCGAGTACCGCTGGGTCCTCTCGGGATCTAGCCGCGGTACCACTGTGCGCCTCCAAGTGCGGCCGAGCGCTCTCCCGATATCGCCGCTCCTTCACCACGGTGCTCGGGGTGCCGCCGGGCGCTCTGCCGAGCTCGCCGCACTACCACCGTGCGCCTCCAGGTGCCGCTGTGCGTCCGGTCGACCCGACGCACGCTCATCCCGCTCCTCGGGGTGCCGCCGGGCGCTCTGCCAAGCTCGCCGCACTACCACCGTGCGCCTCCAGGTGCCGCTGTGCGTCCGGTCGACCCGACGCACGCTCATCCCGCTCCTCGGGGTGCCGCCGGGCGCTCTGCCAAGCTCGCCGCACTACCACCGTGCGCCTCCAGGTGCCGCTGTGCGTCCGGTCGACCCGACGCACGCTCATCCCGTTCCCCGGGTGCCGCCGGACGCTCTCCCTAGCTCGTCGCGCTACCACCGTGCGCCGGCGAGTGCCACCGGGCACTCTCGGTATCTCGCCGCGGTACCACCGCGCGCCTCCTAGTGCCACTGAGCGTTCTCCCATATCGCTGCTCCGTCACCCCGCTTTTCTGGGTGCCGCCGGGCGCTCTGCCGAGCTCGCCGCACTACCATCGTGCGCCTCCGAGTGCCGCCGAGCGCTCTCCCGGTATCGCCACTCGTTGACACTGCGCGTCGGGTTGCCGCCAGGCGATCTCCCGAGCTCGACGCGCTACCACCCAGCGCCGGCGAGTGCCACCGGGAAAACTACAGACTCTTCAGGGCCCTAGGGAACACCACAGGCCCCTACGGAACCGTACGAGACTCTACAGGCCGCTAGGGAACACCACAGGCCCCTACGGAACCCTACACAACCCTCCGGAAACATATGGAACCCTACAAGGTCCTACCAACCCCTGCGGGCACTTACACAACCCTACAGGCCCCTACAAAAATCTATGGGACTCTACGGGCCCCTAGGGAACCCTTCAGATTTTGACGGAACCCTACCAGCCCCTCTGGAACCCTACAGAATACTCCAGGACCCGACAGCACTCTACAAGACCCTTAGCAACACAACGGAACCTCACTAAAACCCTATGGGCTCCTACAGAACACTGCAGGTGCCTACGAAACCCTGCAGGCCCCTACGGAACCCTACAGACACCTGCGGGCACTTACAGAACCCTGCAGGCCCCTACGGAACCCTACAGGTCCATACAGAACCCCACAGGGCCCTACGGAACATTACCAGCCACTACGGAACTCTACGGGCCCCTACGGAACCCTGCAGAACCCTCCGGAACCTTACAGAATCCCACAGACTCCTACAGACTCCTGCGGGCACTTACAAAATCCTAGAGGCCCCTACGGAACACTGCCAGCCCCTATGGAAGGAACCCTACGGGCCCCTACAGAACACTACTGGCTCCTGCGGTACTCTACAGGCCTCTAGGAAACCTACGAAGCTCTACGGAGCCCTATGGATCCTTACGGAACAGGACAGGCCCCTTCAGACCTCTGCGGGCGCTTATGGAAACCTACAGGACCCTACGGAACTGTACGAGACTCTAGAGGCCCCTAGGGAACACCACAGGCCCCTACGGAACTGTACGAGACACTACAGGCCCCTAGGGAACACCACAGGCCCCTACGGAACCCTACACAACCCTCTGGAAACTTATGGCACCCTACAAGCTCTTACCAACCCCTGCGGGCACTTACACAACCCTACAGGCCCCTACGGAAATCTACTGGACTCTATGGGCCCCTAGAGAAGCCCACAGATTTTGACAGAACCCTACGAGCCCCTCTGGAACCCTACAGAATACTCCAGGACCCGACAGCACTCTACAAGACCCTTAGCAACACAACGGAACATCACTAAAACCCTATGGGCTCCTACAGAACACTGCAGGCGCCTACGGAACCCTACAGACCCCTACGGAACCCTACAGACACCTGCGGGCACTTACAGAACCCTGCAGGCCCCTAAGGAACCCTACAGGTCCATACAGAACCCCACAGGGCCCTACGGAACTTTACCAGCCACTACGGAACTCTACGGGCCCCTACGGAACCCTGCAGAACCCTCCAGAACCTTACAGAATCCCACAGACTCCTACAGAATGCTGCGGGCACTTACACAACCCTACAGGCCCCTACGGAACACTGTCAGCCCCTACTGAAGGAACCTTACGGGCCCCTACAGAACACTACTGGCTCCTGCGGTACTCTACAGGCCTCTAGGGAACCTACGAAGCTCTACGGAACCCTATGGATCCTTACGGAACAGTACGGGCCCCTTCAGACCTCTGCGGGCGCTTATGGAAACCTACAGGACCCTACGGAACTGTACGAGACTCTAGAGGCCCCTAGGGAACACTTACAGGCCCCTACAAAACCGTACGAGACTCTACAGGCCCCTAGGGAACACCACAGGCCCCTACGGAACCGTACGAGACTCTACAGGCCCCTAGGGAACACTGCAGGCCCCTACGGAACCCTACACAACCCTCTGGAAACTTATGGCACCCTACAAGCTCCTACCAACCCCTGCGGGCACTTACACAACCCTTCAGGCCCCTACGGAAATCTACGGGACTCCACGGGCCCCTAGGGAAGCCTACAGATTTCAACGGAACCCTACGAGCCCCTCTGGAACCCTACAGAATACTCCAGGACCCGACAGCACTCTACAAGACCCTTAGCGACACAACAGAACCTCACTAAAACCCTATGGGCTCTTACAGAACACTGCAGGTGCCTACGGAACCCTACAGACCCCTACGGAATACTACCAGCCGCTACGGAAACCTATGGCCCCTACGGAACTCTACGGAACCTGACAGAAACACTGTGCGCCCCTATAGGCCCTTGCGGGCACTTGCAGAACTCTGCAGGAACCCACGGAACTTTATGGAACCCTACCAGCCCCTACGGAAGCCTAAAGATCCTTGCAGGCAGTTACGGAACGGTACAGGGCCCTAGGGAACTTTACCAGCCACTACGGAACTCTACGGGCCCCTACGGAACCCTGCAGAACCCTCCGGAACATTACAGAATCCCACGGATTCCTACAGACTCCTGCGGGCACTTACACAACCCTACAGGCCCCTACAAAAATCTATGGGACTCTACGGGCCCCTAGGGAACCCTTCAGATTTTGACGGAACCCTACCAGCCCCTCTGGAACCCTACAGAGTCCCGAGCTCTGGAACCATTGTTCGAGCTCGCCGTTGTACCAGCGTGCGCCTCTGCGTGTTGCTGCGCGTCCTCCCGACCACGCCGATTCATCACCCCGCTCTTCAGGGTGATGCGGGGCTCTCCCGAGCTCGCCGCGCTACTACCGTGCTCCTCCAGGTGTCGCAGTGCGCCTTCCGACCGCTCCGTATATACACCCCGCTCGGCAGGGTGCCTCCGGGCGCTCTGCCGAGCTTGCTGCGCTACCGCTCTGCGCCTCCGGGTGTCGCTGCGCATCCTCCCAACCCCGACGCACCCTCATCCCACCCCTCCGGGTGCCGTCGGGCGCCAACTCGATCCCGCCGAGCCTTAACCCACCCCTCGGGATGGTGACGGGCGCACGTCCCACCTGCCCGAGCCGCTCCCCCCGCCCTTCGGGGTGCCGACGAGTCCTCGTCCGACTCACCCGTGCCCTCAGCGCGCTCTTCGGGGTGCCGCCGGGCACTGTCCGAGCTCACCGCGCTACCACCCTGCGCCTCCGGCTGTCGCTCCGCCTCCTCCCGACCACGCCGATCCTTCACCCCGCTCTTCGGGGTGCTGCGGGGCTCTTCCGAGCTTGCCGCGCTACCACCGCGATCTTCCGGGTGCCGCTGTACGTCCGGTCGACCCGACGCACGCTCATCCCGCTCCTCGGGGTGCCGCCGGGCGCTCTCCCGAGCTCTTCGCGCTCCACCCTGCGCATGTGAGTGCCGCTGGGTGCTCTCGGGATCTCGCCGCGGTACCACCGTGCGCCTCCGAGTGCCGCCGAGCACTCTCCCGGTATCGCCACTCGTTGACCCCGCACGTCGGGGTGCCGCCAGGCGCTCTCCCGATATCGCCGCTCCTTCACCACAGTGCTCGGGGTGCCGCCGGGCGCACTGCCGAGCTCGCAGCAGTACCACCGCGTGCCTCCGAGTGCCGCTGAACGCTCTCCCGATATCGCCGCTCCTTCACCCTGCTTGTCTGGGTGCCGCCGGGCGCTTTCCCCAGCTTGCCGCACTACCACCGTGCGCCTCCAGGTGCCGCTGTGCGTCCGGTCGACCCGACGCACGGTCATCCTGCTCCTCGGGGTGCCGCCGGGCGCTCTGCTGAGCTCTCCGCGCTACCACCGTGCGCTGACAAGTGCCAGCGGGCACTCTCGGGATCTCGCCGCGGTACCACCGCGCGCCTCCGAGTGCCGCTGAGCGCTCTCCCGATATCGCCGCTCTTTCACCCCGCTTGTCTGGGTGCCGCCGGGTGCTCTGCCGAGCTCGCCGCACTACCACCGTGCACCTCCAGGTGCCGCTGTGCGTCCGGTCGACCCAACGCACGCTCATCCCGCTCCTCGGGGTGCCGCCGGGCGCTCTCCTGAGCTCGTCGCGCTCCACCCTGCGCATGCGAGTGCCGCTGGGTGGTCTCGGGATCTTGCCGCGGTACCACAGCGCGCCTCCGAGTGCCGCCGAGCGCTCTCCCGATATCGCCGCTCCTTTGATTCAGAAAACGAACGGTTACAGTTTGTTAGTGCGGATGTATTACAGTCTGGGAAAGAACAAAAGCTCGGGGCCCCAGAATTCCAAGATAAAGAAATGGCTTTGTGTATAAGATAGCGGGAGCAGCTGCATGCTAAGGAGGTGCTGAGAAGGAACCTAACTGTCTGGGAAAGGTGTCCATCTGGTCAGGACAGGGGAGGAGATTTTTGATAATGAGTTCTTGGAAATAATTAGAATAGTAACGCCTTTAATTTTAATAACTTGCCCACCATAATGAATATGTATGCTTTTTACCATAAATGGACGCTTGCTTCACAAACCGGTGTACAAGTTTGGCGGAGAAATCCCCCTTGCACCCAGCGCCGCAATAAACATACCTGCTTTATAACTCTCTGCGAGTTGTAATGTTTGTTTCCGCGCGTCACCTTCACCACGGTGCTCGGGGTGCCGCCGGGAGATCAGCCGCGCTCGCAGCGGTACCACCGCGTGCCTCCGAGTGCCGCTGAGCGCTCTCCCGATATCGCCGCTCTTTCACCCCGCTTGTCTGGGTGCAGCCGGGCGCTCTCACAAGCTTGCCGCACTACCACCGTGCGCCTCCAGGTGCCGCTGTGCGTCCGGTCAACCCGACGCACGGTCATCCTGCTCCTCGGGGTGCCGCGGGACGCTCTCCCGAGCTCGTCGCGCTCCACCCTGCGCATGCGAGTACCGCTGGGTCCTCTCGGGATCTAGCCGCGGTACCACTGTGCGCCTCCAAGTGCGGCCGAGCGCTCTCCCGATATCGCCGCTCCTTCACCACGGTGCTCGGGGTGCCGCCGGGCGCTCTGCCGAGCTCGCCGCACTACCACCGTGCGCCTCCAGGTGCCGCTGTGCGTCCGGTCGACCCGACGCACGCTCATCCCGCTCCTCGGGGTGCCGCCGGGCGCTCTGCCAAGCTCGCCGCACTACCACCGTGCGCCTCCAGGTGCCGCTGTGCGTCCGGTCGACCCGACGCACGCTCATCCCGCTCCTCGGGGTGCCGCCGGGCGCTCTGCCAAGCTCGCCGCACTACCACCGTGCGCCTCCAGGTGCCGCTGTGCGTCCGGTCGACCCGACGCACGCTCATCCCGTTCCCCGGGTGCCGCCGGACGCTCTCCCTAGCTCGTCGCGCTACCACCGTGCGCCGGCGAGTGCCACCGGGCACTCTCGGTATCTCGCCGCGGTACCACCGCGCGCCTCCTAGTGCCACTGAGCGTTCTCCCATATCGCTGCTCCGTCACCCCGCTTTTCTGGGTGCCGCCGGGCGCTCTGCCGAGCTCGCCGCACTACCATCGTGCGCCTCCGAGTGCCGCCGAGCGCTCTCCCGGTATCGCCACTCGTTGACACTGCGCGTCGGGTTGCCGCCAGGCGATCTCCCGAGCTCGACGCGCTACCACCCAGCGCCGGCGAGTGCCACCGGGAAAACTACAGACTCTTCAGGGCCCTAGGGAACACCACAGGCCCCTACGGAACCGTACGAGACTCTACAGGCCGCTAGGGAACACCACAGGCCCCTACGGAACCCTACACAACCCTCCGGAAACATATGGAACCCTACAAGGTCCTACCAACCCCTGCGGGCACTTACACAACCCTACAGGCCCCTACAAAAATCTATGGGACTCTACGGGCCCCTAGGGAACCCTTCAGATTTTGACGGAACCCTACCAGCCCCTCTGGAACCCTACAGAATACTCCAGGACCCGACAGCACTCTACAAGACCCTTAGCAACACAACGGAACCTCACTAAAACCCTATGGGCTCCTACAGAACACTGCAGGTGCCTACGAAACCCTGCAGGCCCCTACGGAACCCTACAGACACCTGCGGGCACTTACAGAACCCTGCAGGCCCCTACGGAACCCTACAGGTCCATACAGAACCCCACAGGGCCCTACGGAACATTACCAGCCACTACGGAACTCTACGGGCCCCTACGGAACCCTGCAGAACCCTCCGGAACCTTACAGAATCCCACAGACTCCTACAGACTCCTGCGGGCACTTACAAAATCCTAGAGGCCCCTACGGAACACTGCCAGCCCCTATGGAAGGAACCCTACGGGCCCCTACAGAACACTACTGGCTCCTGCGGTACTCTACAGGCCTCTAGGAAACCTACGAAGCTCTACGGAGCCCTATGGATCCTTACGGAACAGGACAGGCCCCTTCAGACCTCTGCGGGCGCTTATGGAAACCTACAGGACCCTACGGAACTGTACGAGACTCTAGAGGCCCCTAGGGAACACCACAGGCCCCTACGGAACTGTACGAGACACTACAGGCCCCTAGGGAACACCACAGGCCCCTACGGAACCCTACACAACCCTCTGGAAACTTATGGCACCCTACAAGCTCTTACCAACCCCTGCGGGCACTTACACAACCCTACAGGCCCCTACGGAAATCTACGGGACTCTATGGGCCCCTAGAGAAGCCCACAGATTTTGACAGAACCCTACGAGCCCCTCTGGAACCCTACAGAATACTCCAGGACCCGACAGCACTCTACAAGACCCTTAGCAACACAACGGAACATCACTAAAACCCTATGGGCTCCTACAGAACACTGCAGGCGCCTACGGAACCCTACAGACCCCTACGGAACCCTACAGACACCTGCGGGCACTTACAGAACCCTGCAGGCCCCTAAGGAACCCTACAGGTCCATACAGAACCCCACAGGGCCCTACGGAACTTTACCAGCCACTACGGAACTCTACGGGCCCCTACGGAACCCTGCAGAACCCTCCAGAACCTTACAGAATCCCACAGACTCCTACAGAATGCTGCGGGCACTTACACAACCCTACAGGCCCCTACGGAACACTGTCAGCCCCTACTGAAGGAACCTTACGGGCCCCTACAGAACACTACTGGCTCCTGCGGTACTCTACAGGCCTCTAGGGAACCTACGAAGCTCTACGGAACCCTATGGATCCTTACGGAACAGTACGGGCCCCTTCAGACCTCTGCGGGCGCTTATGGAAACCTACAGGACCCTACGGAACTGTACGAGACTCTAGAGGCCCCTAGGGAACACTTACAGGCCCCTACAAAACCGTACGAGACTCTACAGGCCCCTAGGGAACACCACAGGCCCCTACGGAACCGTACGAGACTCTACAGGCCCCTAGGGAACACTGCAGGCCCCTACGGAACCCTACACAACCCTCTGAAAACTTATGGCACCCTACAAGCTCCTACCAAC
>NW_027414895.1:0-63785 GCF_964106895.1 Numenius arquata
GATATGAAATTGGGGAACTTACGACGAACGTGGTTGGGAGAAAAGGGGAAGGGTTTTCAGTCCCTATTGTAGAGCAAGTAACTATACGAGGGAATAACCGAGAAGTAAAAATGGACTTAGTAGTGATACCTGAAGTAGGAGCGAACTTATTGGGGAGGGATTTACAGATATTGTTAGGGATCGGAATAGTTCCAAAAGATGATAGGATGATGGTGCAGCTTTATAAGTTGACCACAGAGGATGAAAAAGTGATTAATCCAATAGTCTGGGTGGCGGAGGGAAACCGGGGAGGACTGGACGTACTCCCCCTCAAAGTGGAATTAAAGAAAGAAAGTCAGCCTGTGCGTGTAAAACAATATCCTATATCTCTAGAAGGGAGGAAGGGGCTCCAACCTGTAATTGAGGGATTGTTGAAAGATGGTCTCTTAGAGCCCTGCATGTCTCCTTATAATACACCTATTTTACCCGTCAGAAAGTCGGATGGGAGTTGGAGATTAGTGCAAGATTTAAGGGAGCTGAATAAAATTGTTCAGACACGTCACCCGGTAGTACCCAATCCTTATACATTGCTAAGCAAAATACCTCATGAACACAAGTGGTTCAGTGTAGTAGACCTTAAAGATGCTTTTTGGACCTGTCCCTTGGCGGTGGAAAGTCGGGACATGTTTGCCTTTGAATGGGAGGACCCGGTAACAGGGAGGAGGCAGCAATTCCGCTGGACCACGTTACCACAGGGGTTTACGGAATCACCCAACCTTTTTGGGCAAGTGTTGGAACAAATACTTGAGGAAATTTCGTTTTCCCCAGGGATCAAGCTGCTTCAGTATGTAGATGATTTACTAATATCGGGGGAAGAGGAGATGGAGGTTCGACCTGCAACCATCAAATTACTTAACTACTTGGGAGAAAAAGGGCTCCGAGTCTCAGAAACTAAGTTGCAGTTTGTAGAAAAGGAGGTGAGGTACCTCGGGCACGTGATCAGCGAAGGGAAAAGGAGAATAAACCCAGAACGAATTTCTGGTATTGTAACAACTCCAATTCCAAGGAGTAAGAAAGAAATAAGAAAGTTTTTGGGCCTCCTTGGATACTGCCGACTATGGATTGATAATTTTAGCCAACATGTGAAATTTTTGTATGAAAAATTGCAAGAAGAGACAGAAGACCCCCAGTGGACAGCAGAGGAGCGGCAGCAGTTTGAAGAACTTAAACAAAAACTAATACAAGCACCTGTATTGTCTCTTCCTTCCCCAGGAAAGCCATTCCACCTTTATGTAAATGTTGAGAGTGGAATGGCCTATGGAGTGTTAGCCCAGGTCTGGGGAGGGCAGAAACAACCAGTAGCCTATTGATCTAAAGTATTGGATCCGGTGTCACGAGGGTGGCCAACCTGTGTGCAAGCGGTGGCAGCAACAGCCTTACTGGTGGAGGAAAGCCGGAAACTGACCTTTGGGGGAACACTGATAGTATCCACCCCCCACATAGTGAGAACAATATTAAGCCAAAAATCCGGACGGTGGTTGACTGATTCTAGGATTCTGAAATACGAAACCATCTTAATGGAAAAAGATGACTTAGTTTTAACTACTGACAAAAGCATCAACCCTTCCCAATATTTATAGGGGAAGACAGAGGAAGAGGTACCAGGGCATAATGGTCTCGATATCATAGAGTATCAAACCACAAAACACATATCACCCAGCTGGTAATAGAGACTAAGTTGCCCTGGACCAAATGCCTGCCCCTAGCCCTGTTGAGAATTAGGACTGCTCCAAGGAAGGATTTAGGAGTATCTCCCTATGAAATGCTATTCGGACTTCCATATCTGGGAAGGGAAGAAGGTGTGCCAATTCCTGAAATTAATGATGTCTTTCTTAAAAATTACCTGTGGGGGTTAGCCCAATCTCTTACAGATTTGAGACAGCGTGGATTGCTGCCTCAGACGGCTCCACTGGATTTCAAACTACACCAGATACAGCCTGGAGACTGGGTACTAGTGAAGTCCTGGCAAGAGGATACTCTGACTCCAGCGTGGGAAGGACCTTTCCTGGTACTCCTGACAACAGAAGCAGCTGTGCGAACTAAGGAGAAGGGGTGGACACGTGCTACACGGGTAAAAGGACCAATAGCCCCACCTCCTGGAGAGTGGACAGTAACCCAGGGAAGTGATCCACTGAAATTGACTCTTAAAAGACAGAATTGGTAAAATCGAGAGTAATGAAATAAAAGTGTAATACCTGGGGAGGTTACCAGCAAAGGTTCTAAAAACTAGAGCCAAGGGCAAGACTGGCTCAGTCTCTTCACTCCTCTTCTGTGAGCGGTCTCCGCTGCTGGCTGCAATCCAGTAGGCGTTGAGAGATGGGAGGGAAGGCTGTGCCAGACCTTGGCAGGTTTTATGCTACCATACTAATGAACCTTGTGACCATCCCTCTGTGTTAGAGTCAAATGGAAGATAACCAATTTGTAACATTAGGGAATGAAATAGCAAAAAGCTTTAATTTGAGTAATTGTTGGGTATGTGGAAGCCCGAGGGGATCTGAAGAATGGCCATGGGTAGCCCGGCCTGTGCAGCCTAAGTGGCTGGTGAGTAGCTTATGTACAGTACGCCATGGAACAAAGGTCTGGGCAGAAGAGGGAGCTGCATGGAAAATATTGTACCCAGGAAAAGGGAATTATTGCCTGAACAGAACCAAATCGGGAGGGAAATATTTAGGGAAAAGTGAATGTGAGTGGACATTATCACCAGGAATGGATTGTTATGACTCACTGTGTACTCCTTATAATTGCCGGAGGTACCAAGGAAGATGGAACCAAACACACATTAAGCTTAGAGATGGCACCTGGGTAAGATGTTCCTTCCATGAACCTTGGCATGCTGGTTGCAGGGCAGCGGCAAGAGAGATTGGCAAAAAGGGGGGTTTTAAAGATTCTCTGTTCCTGGCTTGTCAGCGGGACAATACTACCAGCAAAAACCATGTAATAAGAGTCTATCAATGGGCTTGGCAAAATTCAAATGGGACCAGAACATATTTCACAAAGTTCTGGTCAGCTACAAACCGAACGATAAGAGAGGGAGGATGTAACTGTAAATGGCATCCGGATGCAGAGGCCTTTGAACGTGACTATTGTGACTCCAATGGGGATTTAAACGCCTCAGGAGGACCATGGGGCACAGAAGATCCGCTATACTATGAAACACCACAAGGTGATGAAACATGGGACGGTCCCTTTGCCAACGGGGCTTGGGCCTTAGAGGGCCATTATTGGATTTGTGGGAAACATGCTTACCGAAGATTACCTCCAAACTGGTCAGGAGTCTGTTATGTTGGATATGTAATGCCTTTCTTTTTCTTGCTGTCTAATACACAGGCAGCTGGGCTGGGGGTCCGGCTATATGATGAATTGAGGAGAAAGAAACGAACAACGATCGAAATGGGAGGAACTCAGAATTGGGGGCAGGATGAATGGCCCCCACAACGCATAATAGAAACATATGGACCAGCAACATGGGCACAAGATGGTAGCTGGGGATATCGAACACCTGTTTATATGCTCAATAGAATAATTAGGTTGCAAGCAGTGCTTGAAATAATTACCAATGAGACAGCCTCAGCCTTAGACTTAATAGCAGTCCAACAAACACAGATGCGA
The DNA here is from genome assembly GCF_964106895.1 of Numenius arquata. Taxonomy (NCBI): domain Eukaryota; kingdom Metazoa; phylum Chordata; class Aves; order Charadriiformes; family Scolopacidae; genus Numenius; species Numenius arquata. The sequence goes on from NW_027414895.1 coordinate 3,649, forward strand.
ACTGCCATATACCAAAATAGACTGGCACTAGACTACCTATTAGCAGAAGAGGGGGGGGTATGTGGCAAATTTAACACATCAGAGTGTTGTCTTCATATTGATGACAACGGACAAGCTGTAAGAGATATAGCAGCAAACATCAGAAAACTAGCACACGTCCCAGTGCAAAGGTGGAAATCTATGATGGATGTCAACTGGTGGAATGATTTTTTTGGAATATCTTGGTGGAAGAAGGTAGGCTTCATTCTATTATGTGCTCTTGCTGGACTGCTGTTCATACCTTGTTTTATTCCTCGTGCAGTGGGATTAATTTCTAGAGTGGTAGAAGGAATGCAAGTGACCAGTCTATCGAATGTGGATGCTGTGAATCAAGGTGCTACATCGCAGAGGATAATGGTCTTAAGAAAAAGAGATCACCGAAAAGAAGAACAAAATGAAAGATTACAGTTATTGTTGAATAAATGGGAAGAAGATAATAAGCTTCAGCAAAAATGTAATAAATAAAAAGGGGGTGGATTGTGAGAAATGAGCTGAATTTTGCTTCAGCTACTTGGTATATTTCTATTTGTGTGCTCGGTTATAGCATCTAACTAATCCTTACAAGTACCCTGGAATGGCCCAGAGACTCTGGTTTACAAGAAGCCATTTAGGTAAAGAGAACCGAATTGATGGTAGACTGATAAGCGAACAAAGGACGGTGGAAGGTGATAAGTGGATAAAGGCCACCTGGGGGGTGACTGAAGAAAAGAAGGATATGGACACTAGGTCAAGAAGATGACCACCGGGATGTTTGTAACTACTAACATTAGACAGTAGATATTAGCAGAGACTGTGAAACAATGTATTGTTAATTAAAGGTTTGTGTCTTTAGGCGGTCGGGAAGAATGTGAGCTCCAACTTCTCAGCCAATGAGAAGAGAGACAGGTATTCAGGCGGCCGGGAAAGAAAGGTATAAAATATCTAAAAAACTAAAGATGTGTGTGCCTCTACTTTGAGATGCACCCGATTCAGCGCTGCTTCGTACAATAAACCTTTGCTCCAGTGACTTCGTCCTCTTTAAAATTTTAAGTGTGAGCCGGTGTTTCTCACAATTTGGGGGCTCGTCCGGGAGCCAGCACTCCTGTTCCTGCGAGGTGAGACAGCGAAGAGGGGACGGCGCGCCCCGCTGATTTCAGTGGTCTCCAACCCACCGTCTCATCCCGTGAGGGGCAGCGGGTCCTATCCGGACAGAGGACTCCCGGAGCAAAGGAGGGGAAGGGAAGAATTGAGTTAACGGGATTGAGTTACGCGCGGCAGCCGATAATTTCTGTGCACGGGACCCGGGTAAGAAAATTGACTGTTAAGTACTACTCGGGCGGCTGGGATAGCGGGATTGGGACTGTGTGTGTGAGACGCAGAATTGTCTGCGGAGCGAGTGTGGAGCCCTTCTAACTGCGGTTCCGTTTCTCCGCGAGGAGACCGGCCAGTGAAGGGGCGAAGCGAAACGGTTCCAGGTGAAAAAGTCCCACGGGAAAGTGAAATGGGAAATAGGCCTAGCAGAGAGAAGGCTATAAAGAATCAAGGACTTGAAAGTCCTGGTGCGAGCATTCCACCTGACAGTCCTTTAGGGGTGATGCTCGGGAAGTGGGGGCAGGGTTGCACCCGGGGAAAAGAGAAAAAAACAATGATACAGTACTGTATGTTTGAGTGGGTGAAAGAACCTATTAGATCTGACCCACTGTGCTGGCCGCAGTTCGGGTCAATGGAGAATTGGTTGTGCCAGGCTTTGAATCTCTACGTATGTAGTAAGACTCCAGTAAACCAAGAAGAAATTGAATATGCTTCATGTTGGAGGAGGTCTCACTCCTTATTCATGACAAAAGACCTTGGGGGAAAGAAGATTAAGAAGAGAGAAGAAAGTTGGGAACCTCCGGATCATTTGCCACCCCCATACAACCCTGAATTCGACGAAACAGAAGAAGATTGGGGGGGGGAGGAGGAGGATAATGAACGGGAAGGGGGGGGACTCTGTGAGACCGGGTGCCCCTCTGCTCGGGGAGACTCGGAGAACCCGGGTCACTGAATTAGATCAGATAGTAAGGGATGTTCGGAATTTTCCTTTGCCGTCTTGTAAAGGGGAACATAAGGAGGGTATGTTCCCTTTGAGAGAGGTACCCATGCCGGGAGCCCCGGGGGGGGTAGGCTTTGTGAATGTACCTCTGACTAGCACCGAGGTGCGGGAATTTAAGAAAGAGATGAAAAAGTTATTAGAGGACCCTTTAGGGTTGTCAGAGCAGCTCGACCAGTTTCTGGGCCCTAATCTTTACACTTGGGATGAAATGCAGTTCATTTTAGGAGCCCTGTTCACACCGGAAGAAAGACAAACGATCCGGGCTGCGGGTATTAGAATTTGGGAGCGAGAAAATCCTCCCGATATCCCTGGGGGAGTCCTAGGGGAACAGAAATTCCCTGTGACCAGGCCTGCCTGGGATCAGAATAATGCGGAGGGGAGGAATAATATGTCTGATTACAGAAGATTAGTAATCAGGGTGTAATAAGTAACTAAGGGTAATTTGCTGATCAAACAGGTTAAGCAAGAGGAACGAACCCATTGTAGCAGTCTTGAGAACTTCCTATTTAACCAGAAGATACACGTCCACAATGTTATCTGGCAACACCAAACATGGGAACACCCTGTTTGACAAGAAAGGCTTAACCACAATGTCATCAGAATGTGTTACCTTGAGCGAATGTTAAACCGTTAATGTCTTGCTAACGTGTGCCATTGTACCAATCAACCCTGAAAAGAATAGATTGTATAAGCTGATTCTGTGACGATGTCTTATCGAAATTGCCCCAAGCAAGAAGCCCCTCGGAAGAAGCTGAGGGGCGTACCGAAGATGTTGCAATCGACCTCTGTGAAGACAAAAGGAGTCGTTTAGCTTGCCTGAATTTGCGAGTCTTTGGTGGAGCTGCGACTCCCCGGCCGCCCAGCGCTGCTTTTGCTTTCCTACCTTAATAAATATTTAATAAATCTATTTCGGACTCGATTTGTCTTAAAATTCAACTATAACAAATTTGGTGCCGTGACTCGGATCCAGACAGCCAACTCAGAATTCAACTCTGGGAGGGCGCCCCCATCTTCGGATGGTCCTGGAGGAGATTCCGACTTAGCTCACCTGGATTTTCCGAACTGAGATAGGAAAGCAAAAAGAAAGAGAAAGGAGAAACTGCAGTTCCCCGTAATTTTTGTGCACAAAGAGCCGGACGAAGACTCGGGAGTGAGTAAGTATATTGCGGTTCCGTTCGGTCGGGGATTGGGTACCTGGGGTGCGAGTGACTGAGACGTCCACTGGGCTTAGTAGCCCACCGGGCGAAGTGAGTGTGGACCTCCTAATAGTGCGGTTCCCATTGTCCGCGAGGGCGTGGGCCACGAACGGAGGGAAGCGAGTGAAACTTGAGTGAGAGAAGGCACTCCCGGAAGATGGGACAGAAGAAAAGTAAGGCTTCTGGTTCCATACAGAAGATACGGGGTGGGGGTGGGCTCCCTGATATACCCCAAGATAGCCCATTAGGCCTAATGATTCGATATTGGGATAGTTCCCCTTCCCTAAAAGGGAAATCCAAGGAGAAATTGGTCTATTATTGTATGGAAATATGGGGAGGAAAACAGATAAGAAAAGATTTATATTGGCCAATTCATGGATCCTTAGAGGATTGGATATGCCAACAATTAAACATATACGTTAACAACAAACGACTGTTTAGTAAGGAGGAGAGTGAATATGCCTTTTTATGGATCCTGAGCACGGCTCAGGCCGCTAATTTGTTTCCATTAAAGGAAAAGAAAAATGATAAAAAGAAAAGGTGGGACATAGACGAACCTCCAGTGTCCCCCCCCACCCTATGTCCCCCCTCCTCCGCCACCACAAGGTCCTGAGCAAGATCTCCCTCCAACAGCACCTACAGAACCTGAGGAAGAGACTCCTCCTTCTAATCGAAGAATAATTAGAAGTCAAATTAGAGAAAGAAGGGAGGAAAATTTATTGTATCCCTTAAGGGAGACTGCTATGGGGGGACCACAACCCGGAGTTGGATTTGTATCTGTACCCCTCAGCTCCGGGGATGTGAGGGAATTTAAGAAAGAAATGGGACACTTGTTAGAGGACCCATTAGGGGTAGCAGAACGTTTTGATCAATTCCTCGGGCCTAACATTTATACTTGGGACGAGATGGAGTCTATTTTAAAGATCTTGTTCACAAACGAAGAACGAGGAATGATCAGAATGGCAGGCATGAGACACTGGGATCAGAGGCATCAGCATGGTCCCGCCGGGGATGTAAAATGGCCTTTGCAGAGGCCCAATTGGGACAATCAAGACCCCGCACATAGAAATAACATGGTTGATCTCCGTGATATGATAATTCAGGGGATTAGGGATTCTGTACCTAGAGGGCAAAATATCAATAAGGCCTTTAATGAACAACAGAAGAAAGATGAAACCCCCACCGAATGGCTGGAAAGATTGAGAAAGAGTTTACAGCTATATTCTGGGTTAGACCCCGATAGCCAAGTGGGTCAAGCCCTGCTGAAAACTCAATTTGTAGCTAAATCTTGGACAGATATAAGAAGAAAGTTAGAGAAAGTAGAAGACTGGCAGGAGAGGGGGTTAGATGAGTTACTACGAGAAGCTCAGAAGGTGTATGTGAGAAGGGAAGAAGAAAGTCAGAAGAAACAAGCCAGAATCCTGATGGCTGCTGTAAGGGAAGGGCAAAGTCAGGGAAAGAGAAGAGAAAGTCCCTGGAAGGGCCCAGTAGAACCGAGAAGAAGGAGATTTGGTTTGCAGGACATAGAATGTTTTTATTGTCGCAGGAAGGGACATCTGCAGAGAAATTGTCGGAAAAGAATGCAGGATGAGGAGATTTTTAAGGAAGATTAGGGGGGTCAGGGGCTCTATTTGCTGGGGACCCCTAAGGTTACCGAGCCCTTGATAAAATTGAAATTGGGTCCTCAGCATGAAGTGTTCGAGTTCCTCGTGGACTCGGGTGCCGAAAGATCAACCGTCCAAAAGTTACCATCTGGATGTGTTGAATCAAAGGATAAACTCCAAGTAATTGGTGCAAAAGGGGAACCTTTCAAGGTGCCCCTGATAAGGAATGTAGCAATAGAAGCCCCAAATAAAGATGGGGTGGGAACATTTTTATTGGTCCCAGAAGCTGAATATAACCTTTTGGGACGAGACCTGATGGTGGAATTAGGAATTAATTTGGAAGTAGACCAAGAGATGTTAAAAGTAAAGTTATGCTTATTAACCGCTGAAGATGAAGCCAAGATTAATCCAGAAACTTGGTATAGCCCTGGATCGGTGGGAAAATTAAATATCAAACCGATCACAGTCTCTATAAAAGACCCAGACCAGCCAATTAGGATAAAACAGTATCCCATCTCCAGAGAAGGGAGAGAAGGGTTGCAGCCAGTAATTGAGAGACTTTTGGTCCAAGGACTTTTAGAACCCTGTATGTCTCCTCACAACACTCCCATATTGCCCGTAAAGAAGCCGGATGGGTCTTATCGCTTAGTACAAGATCTGAGAGCCATAAACGAACGAACCATTACCCGGTTCCCTGTGGTGGCTAACCCACACACTATACTTAATCGGTTAAGTCCAGAATATAAATGGTATAGTGTTATAGATTTAAAAGATGCTTTTTGGGCCTGTCCCTTAGAAGAAGAATGTAGAGACTATTTTGCTTTCGAGTGGGAGGACCCCAGAACCCATAGAAAACAACAATTACGGTGGACTGTTTTGCCCCAGGGATTCACAGAATCCCCAAATTTGTTTGGACAAGCTCTGGAACAATTATTGGAATCCTACGAATTAAGTCAGGGATTAATCCTGATTCAATACGTAGACGATTTATTGATTGCAGGAAAAACTCAAGAAGAAGTCAGAAATGAGAGCATCAAATTATTAAACTTTTTGGGCCTCAAGGGGTTAAAGGTTTCTAAGTCCAAATTGCAGTTCACTGAAGAAGAGGTAAAATATTTGGGACATTGGCTCACAAAGGGACACAAGAAATTAGATCCCGAAAGACTGAAAGGAATTTTATCCCTAACAGCGCCCACTAATAAAAGACAGATAAGACAGCTGTTGGGATTGTTAGGGTATTGTCGACAGTGGATAGAAAATTACAGCAGTAAAGTAAAATTCTTGTACGAAAAGCTAACTAAAAATGGGTTAGTAAAATGGACCCCTGAAGATGAGAAGCGCTGGGAGAACGTGAAAAGAAACCTGGTGGAAGCACCTGTCCTCAGTTTACCTGATATCCGTAAACCCTTTCAACTTTTTATCAATGTGGATAACGAGACAGCTTATGGGGTTCTGACCCAAGGGTGGGCAGGGCAGAGAAAGCCTGTAGGATATTATTCTAAAATACTAGATCCTGTAAGCCGCGGGTGGCCCACTTGTTTACAAGCAATAGTGGCCACTGCATTATTGGTAGAAGAAGTTGGAAAGGTCACCTTAGGAGGTGAACTAAAGGTATACACCCCCCATAACATTCGAGGAGTATTGCAACAACGAGCTGATAAGTGGCTTACAGACAGTCGATTACTAAAATATGAGGGAATTTTGATTAACTCCCCATGGTTAGAAATGGAAACCACCTCTGTTCAGAATCCTGCCCAATTTTTATATGGGGAACCTAGGGAAGATTTGACACATGACTGTCTCCAACTAATAAATTTGCAAACTAAGATAAGGGAGGATTTAGAGGAAGATGAATTAGGCGAAGGGGAGAAATTATTTGTGGATGGTTCCTCACGAGTGGTTGAAGGACAACGGAAATCGGGATATGCTATTGTGGACGGGTATACCTTTCAGATAAAAGAGTCAGGACCATTAAATAAAGCTTGGTCCGCACAAGCATGTGAGTTATATGCTATGATGAGAGCATTAAAACTTTTAGAAAATAAAATTGGAACCATTTATACGGATTCAAAGTATGCCTTTGGGGTGGTGCATACCTTTGGAAAAATTTGGGAAGAGAGGGGCTTAATTAACACCCAGGGAAAGGGATTAGTCCATGAAAAACTAATCCAAGAAGTTTTAAAGGCCTTAAGAGGTCCACTAAAGATAGCCATAGTCCATGTAAAAGGACATCAGAAGGGACTAACCCATACAGTAAGAGGAAACAATCTAGCCGACGCAGAGGCAAAACGGGCTGCCCTGTTAATGGTTCAGACCTTGGGAGAGGAACCTGAGAGGCTAAAAATAGAGAAGACTTTCACTCTCCAAGAATTGGATAAGCTAAAACAAATTGGAGCAAAAAGAGATGGCGATAAATGGCTGCTACCAGATGGTAGGGAAATTCTTCCAAAGGGATTAGCCAGAGGAATACTAAATAAATTACACCATAAAACCCATTGGGGAATTCAGGCTTTAGTGGATCAGTTTGAAACAAAATATGCCTGCATCGGAATATACGGATTAGCCAAAAGGATCTTAGAGGGATGTTTAACCTGTCACAAAGTGAATAAACGACAACTTAGGGAGAAGGTTCAAGGGGGTCGTGAACTGGCTAAAAGGCCCTTTGAGAAAATACAAGTGGATTTTACTGAATTACCGAAGGTTGGGAGATATCAGTATTTATTAGTCTTGGTTGATCACCTTACGCACTTTGTAGAAGCCTTCCCAGTGATAAGGGCTACTGCAAAGACAGTTATTAAAATCCTCTTGGAAGAAATTATTCCGAGGTATGGAACTATTGCGGTAATTGACTCAGACCGAGGCCCACATTTTACATCCAAAATAATTAAAGAAACAACTGAATTGTTCGGTACAAAATGGGAATACCATACTCCCTGGCACCCACAAAGTTCCGGGAAAGTAGAAAGAATGAATGGGGAAATAAAGAAACACCTAACCAAACTTATGGTGGAGACAAAAATGAGTTGGACTAAATGTCTACCGCTGGCCTTGCTTTACATTAGAACTCAACCTAGGACAGATACTGGTATATCCCCCTTTGAAATGTTGTATGGGATGCCTTATGACTTTGGATTATTAGTAGAGCACCCAAAGGTCGAGGATAAAATTTTAACAGAATATATTTTAGAACTTACAAGAAGGAGACAGGAACTAAGAAAGAAGGGTTTGGTAGTACAAAGACCTCCCTTGGACATTTCCATACACCAAATCCAGCCTGGAGACCAGGTATTAATCAAAACCTGGAAAGAAACCTCCCTAACACCCCGTTGGGAAGGACCCTTTGTTGTTTTACTTACCACAGATACGGCTGTACGGACAGCAGAAAAAGGATGGACTCATGCCAGCAGAATTAAGGGACCTATCTTCCCAGAAAGGTGGACCGTAACGTCAGAACCAGGAGACCTCCGAATGAAGATAAGGAAAAACGAGACCGGTAAATGAACCACTCCAGAAGGGAAGCAAGAAATAGTTTACATCAATGGTTCCAAATACCACCTGGAAATACCCTACGAAAAGTATATTTTGCACCTTGGAGTGAGGAGAGAATACCTGACCAAACGGGGGGGGCTGGATTATACAAACTGACAGGAACTCCTCAGGTTTTTCCTTTTTGCTGTGAAACAGAGACAGAAATACCTGAATCGCCCAGTGTAGGAGATCTCCGTAGAATACCCTGCGTGAAACACCCCACTTCCGGACATTTATGTTGGGTTGTTTGCCGATGTTTAAATTGCGATAAAGAATGGTCCTGTGTTTCATTTAAGAGACAACCTTATTGTATGAAATGTCGCAATAATTTGACACATACCAGGGAACAACGGGCTCAAGCAGAGATTCGTAAATTATTTTGTGGGTGGGAATTGTCAATACCCGAGCTTTGGGAAATATATGAAACAGACTGGTATAGAGTTTTAAGACAGTGTGTTATAAGATTTGCCTGGAAACGGGCACAACAACCAAACAGGTGGAAATATATTTGAGAGGTAACTAACTCTTTAGACCTTGGAAATTATTGACAGGATAACAGCAAAATCCCCCTGAAGACTACCTGCTGCTGCCGAGAAGATATTAATATCCCGTTGCTCTCCGCAAAAGAGTAGACGAGGAAGGCAGAGAGGTACTGAACAGTGGGGGAAATGAAAGCTGGTATCCTATTAATGGTATTAATTACCACGACTTTAGAAAATAAACATCAACCCTTCAATTGGACCTTTTGTTCATGCAAAACGGAGGATTATGCGCTGCCCTAGGTGAAGAATGTTGCTTTTATGCTGACCATACAGGGGTAGTAAGAGATTCGTTAGCTAAGCTGAGAGAAGGATTAGAGAAAAGAAAACGGGAACGAGAGGCTCAGTCCTCCTGGTATGAATCTTGGTCACCATGGCTGACTACCTTAATTTCTACTTTGGCGGGACCCCTCATAATGTTACTATTGGCTCTGACTTTTGGACCCTGTGTCATTAATAAACTTGTAACCTTTTTTAAAGGCAGGTTAGAAAAAGTGCAGCTAATGCTGATGAAGCAATCGGAACTGGAAATGAAAATTATACCAAACGAAAATCCTGAATTAGATGCCGCTTGTGAGGTATTGTCTAGGTTTGATCAGCAAATCACTTATAAATAAAAAAAAGGGGGGATTGTAATAAGTAACTAAGGGTAATTTGCTGATCAAACAGGTTAAGCAAGAGGAACGAACCCATTGTAGCAGTCTTGAGAACTTCCTATTTAACCAGAAGATACACGTCCACAATGTTATCTGGCAACACCAAACATGGGAACACCCTGTTTGACAAGAAAGGCTTAACCACAATGTCATCAGAATGTGTTACCTTGAGCGAATGTTAAACCGTTAATGTCTTGCTAACGTGTGCCATTGTACCAATCAACCCTGAAAAGAATAGATTGTATAAGCTGATTCTGTGACGATGTCTTATCGAAATTGCCCCAAGCAAGAAGCCCCTCGGAAGAAGCTGAGGGGCGTACCGAAGATGTTGCAATCGACCTCTGTGAAGATAAAAGGAGTCGTTTAGCTTGCCTGAATTTGCGAGTCTTTGGTGGAGCTGCGACTCCCCGGCCGCCCAGCGCTGCTTTTGCTTTCCTACCTTAATAAATATTTAATAAATCTATTTCGGACTCGATTTGTCTTAAAATTCAACTATAACAAGGGGAATAAAAGAGGCAGTCCCAAAAGGACAGAATTTTGATAAAGCCTTGAAAGCACGCAACAAAAAGATGAATCTCCTACAGATTGGCTGGAAAGGTTAAGGAGAAATATGCAACAATACTCAGGAATAGATCCCGAGAATGATGTGGGGCGAGAGTTGTTGAAGGTTAATTTTGTCACTAAGGCGTGGCCTGATATAAAGAAGGAGTTAGAGAAACTGGAAGACTGGCATGATCGGAGCTTGAATGAATTGTTGCGAGAGGCTCAGAAAGTGTATGTCAGGAGAGATGATGAGAAGCAGAAAGCTAAAGCTAAGTTGATGGTGGCAGCAGTGGAACAAGTAACGGGGCGGCAGCCTGAGAGAGAGAGAGAGAGGTGGTGTGAACGTGGCAGAGGTCCCAGCCGCGGGCCACAGCGTGAGCGCAGAGAATATAAGGTTCAACCGGCTGGGAGGGGGAACCCTCATGGGTGGCAAGTAGGTCCTAGAAGGTGTTTTCATTGTGGGAGAGAGGGGCACTTTAAGAGGGATTGTCCGATGAGGCAGAAGGAAAACGGAGTGTTTCGAGTAATGGAGCGGGATGATTATTCTTTAGAATAGGGGTGTCAGGGGCTCTACCTTCTGGGGTCGAACCATCACATTGAGCCCTTGATAAATTTAAAATTAGGACCCCAGAAGGAGGAATATGTATTCCTAGTGGACACAGGAGCAGAAAGAACAAGTATAACCAAAATCCCACAGGGATATGAAATTGGGGAACTTACGACGAACGTGGTTGGGAGAAAAGGGGAAGGGTTTTCAGTCCCTATTGTAGAGCAAGTAACTATACGAGGGAATAACCGAGAAGTAAAAATGGACTTAGTAGTGATACCTGAAGTAGGAGCGAACTTATTGGGGAGGGATTTACAGATATTGTTAGGGATCGGAATAGTTCCAAAAGATGATAGGATGATGGTGCAGCTTTATAAGTTGACCACAGAGGATGAAAAAGTGATTAATCCAATAGTCTGGGTGGCGGAGGGAAACCGGGGAGGACTGGACGTACTCCCCCTCAAAGTGGAATTAAAGAAAGAAAGTCAGCCTGTGCGTGTAAAACAATATCCTATATCTCTAGAAGGGAGGAAGGGGCTCCAACCTGTAATTGAGGGATTGTTGAAAGATGGTCTCTTAGAGCCCTGCATGTCTCCTTATAATACACCTATTTTACCCGTCAGAAAGTCGGATGGGAGTTGGAGATTAGTGCAAGATTTAAGGGAGCTGAATAAAATTGTTCAGACACGTCACCCGGTAGTACCCAATCCTTATACATTGCTAAGCAAAATACCTCATGAACACAAGTGGTTCAGTGTAGTAGACCTTAAAGATGCTTTTTGGACCTGTCCCTTGGCGGTGGAAAGTCGGGACATGTTTGCCTTTGAATGGGAGGACCCGGTAACAGGGAGGAGGCAGCAATTCCGCTGGACCACGTTACCACAGGGGTTTACGGAATCACCCAACCTTTTTGGGCAAGTGTTGGAACAAATACTTGAGGAAATTTCGTTTTCCCCAGGGATCAAGCTGCTTCAGTATGTAGATGATTTACTAATATCGGGGGAAGAGGAGATGGAGGTTCGACCTGCAACCATCAAATTACTTAACTACTTGGGAGAAAAAGGGCTCCGAGTCTCAGAAACTAAGTTGCAGTTTGTAGAAAAGGAGGTGAGGTACCTCGGGCACGTGATCAGCGAAGGGAAAAGGAGAATAAACCCAGAACGAATTTCTGGTATTGTAACAACTCCAATTCCAAGGAGTAAGAAAGAAATAAGAAAGTTTTTGGGCCTCCTTGGATACTGCCGACTATGGATTGATAATTTTAGCCAACATGTGAAATTTTTGTATGAAAAATTGCAAGAAGAGACAGAAGACCCCCAGTGGACAGCAGAGGAGCGGCAGCAGTTTGAAGAACTTAAACAAAAACTAATACAAGCACCTGTATTGTCTCTTCCTTCCCCAGGAAAGCCATTCCACCTTTATGTAAATGTTGAGAGTGGAATGGCCTATGGAGTGTTAGCCCAGGTCTGGGGAGGGCAGAAACAACCAGTAGCCTATTGATCTAAAGTATTGGATCCGGTGTCACGAGGGTGGCCAACCTGTGTGCAAGCGGTGGCAGCAACAGCCTTACTGGTGGAGGAAAGCCGGAAACTGACCTTTGGGGGAACACTGATAGTATCCACCCCCCACATAGTGAGAACAATATTAAGCCAAAAATCCGGACGGTGGTTGACTGATTCTAGGATTCTGAAATACGAAACCATCTTAATGGAAAAAGATGACTTAGTTTTAACTACTGACAAAAGCATCAACCCTTCCCAATATTTATAGGGGAAGACAGAGGAAGAGGTACCAGGGCATAACGGTCTCGATATCATAGAGTATCAAACCACAAAACACATATCACCCAGCTGGTAATAGAGACTAAGTTGCCCTGGACCAAATGCCTGCCCCTAGCCCTGTTGAGAATTAGGACTGCTCCAAGGAAGGATTTAGGAGTATCTCCCTATGAAATGCTATTCGGACTTCCATATCTGGGAAGGGAAGAAGGTGTGCCAATTCCTGAAATTAATGATGTCTTTCTTAAAAATTACCTGTGGGGGTTAGCCCAATCTCTTACAGATTTGAGACAGCGTGGATTGCTGCCTCAGACGGCTCCACTGGATTTCAAACTACACCAGATACAGCCTGGAGACTGGGTACTAGTGAAGTCCTGGCAAGAGGATACTCTGACTCCAGCGTGGGAAGGACCTTTCCTGGTACTCCTGACAACAGAAGCAGCTGTGCGAACTAAGGAGAAGGGGTGGACACGTGCTACACGGGTAAAAGGACCAATAGCCCCACCTCCTGGAGAGTGGACAGTAACCCAGGGAAGTGATCCACTGAAATTGACTCTTAAAAGACAGAATTGGTAAAATCGAGAGTAATGAAATAAAAGTGTAATACCTGGGGAGGTTACCAGCAAAGGTTCTAAAAACTAGAGCCAAGGGCAAGACTGGCTCAGTCTCTTCACTCCTCTTCTGTGAGCGGTCTCCGCTGCTGGCTGCAATCCAGTAGGCGTTGAGAGATGGGAGGGAAGGCTGTGCCAGACCTTGGCAGGTTTTATGCTACCATACTAATGAACCTTGTGACCATCCCTCTGTGTTACAGTCAAATGGAAGATAACCAATTTGTAACATTAGGGAATGAAATAGCAAAAAGCTTTAATTTGAGTAATTGTTGGGTATGTGGAAGCCCGAGGGGATCTGAAGAATGGCCATGGGTAGCCCGGCCTGTGCAGCCTAAGTGGCTGGTGAGTAGCTTAAGTACAGTACGCCATGGAACAAAGGTCTGGGCAGAAGAGGGAGCTGCATGGAAAATATTGTACCCAGGAAAAGGGAATTATTGCCTGAACAGAACCAAATCGGGAGGGAAATATTTAGGGAAAAGTGAATGTGAGTGGACATTATCACCAGGAATGGATTGTTATGACTCACTGTGTACTCCTTATAATTGCCGGAGGTACCAAGGAAGATGGAACCAAACACACATTAAGCTTAGAGATGGCACCTGGGTAAGATGTTCCTTCCATGAACCTTGGCATGCTGGTTGCAGGGCAGCGGCAAGAGAGATTGGCAAAAAGGGGGGTTTTAAAGATTCTCTGTTCCTGGCTTGTCAGCGGGACAATACTACCAGCAAAACCCATGTAATAAGAGTCTATCAATGGGCTTGGCAAAATTCAAATGGGACCAGAACATATTTCACAAAGTTCTGGTCAGCTACAAACCGAACGATAAGAGAGGGAGGATGTAACTGTAAATGGCATCCGGATGCAGAGGCCTTTGAACGTGACTATTGTGACTCCAATGGGGATTTAAACGCCTCAGGAGGACCATGGGGCACAGAAGATCCGCTATACTATGAAACACCACAAGGTGATGAAACATGGGACGGTCCCTTTGCCAACGGGGCTTGGGCCTTAGAGGGCCATTATTGGATTTGTGGGAAACATGCTTACCGAAGATTACCTCCAAACTGGTCAGGAGTCTGTTATGTTGGATATGTAATGCCTTTCTTTTTCTTGCTGTCTAATACACAGGCAGCTGGGCTGGGGGTCCGGCTATATGATGAATTGAGGAGAAAGAAACGAACAACGATCGAAATGGGAGGAACTCAGAATTGGGGGCAGGATGAATGGCCCCCACAACGCATAATAGAAACATATGGACCAGCAACATGGGCACAAGATGGTAGCTGGGGATATCGAACACCTGTTTATATGCTCAATAGAATAATTAGGTTGCAAGCAGTGCTTGAAATAATTACCAATGAGACAGCCTCAGCCTTAGACTTAATAGCAGTCCAACAAACACAGATGCGAACTGCCATATACCAAAATAGACTGGCACTAGACTACCTATTAGCAGAAGAGGGGGGGGTATGTGGCAAATTTAACACATCAGAGTGTTGTCTTCATATTGATGACAACGGACAAGCTGTAAGAGATATAGCAGCAAACATCAGAAAACTAGCACACGTCCCAGTGCAAAGGTGGAAATCTATGATGGATGTCAACTGGTGGAATGATTTTTTTGGAATATCTTGGTGGAAGAAGGTAGGCTTCATTCTATTATGTGCTCTTGCTGGACTGCTGTTCATACCTTGTTTTATTCCTCGTGCAGTGGGATTAATTTCTAGAGTGGTAGAAGGAATGCAAGTGACCAGTCTATCGAATGTGGATGCTGTGAATCAAGGTGCTACATCGCAGAGGATAATGGTCTTAAGAAAAAGAGATCACCGAAAAGAAGAACAAAATGAAAGATTACAGTTATTGTTGAATAAATGGGAAGAAGATAATAAGCTTCAGCAAAAATGTAATAAATAAAAAGGGGGTGGATTGTGAGAAATGAGCTGAATTTTGCTTCAGCTACTTGGTATATTTCTATTTGTGTGCTCGGTTATAGCATCTAACTAATCCTTACAAGTACCCTGGAATGGCCCAGAGGCTCTGGTTTACAAGAAGCCATTTAGGTAAAGAGAACCGAATTGATGGTAGACTGATAAGCGAACAAAGGACGGTGGAAGGTGATAAGTGGATAAAGGCCACCTGGGGGGTGACTGAAGAAAAGAAGGATATGGACACTAGGTCAAGAAGATGACCACCGGGATGTTTGTAACTACTAACATTAGACAGTAGATATTAGCAGAGACTGTGAAACAATGTATTGTTAATTAAAGGTTTGTGTCTTTAGGCGGTCGGGAAGAATGTGAGCTCCAACTTCTCAGCCAATGAGAAGAGAGACAGGTATTCAGGCGGCCGGGAAAGAAAGGTATAAAATATCTAAAAAACTAAAGATGTGTGTGCCTCTACTTTGAGATGCACCCGATTCAGCGCTGCTTCGTACAATAAACCTTTGCTCCAGTGACTTCGTCCTCTTTAAAATTTTAAGTGTGAGCCGGTGTTTCTCACAATTTGGGGGCTCGTCCGGGAGCCAGCACTCCTGTTCCTGCGAGGTGAGACAGCGAAGAGGGGACGGCGCGCCCCGCTGATTTCAGTGGTCTCCAACCCACCGTCTCATCCCGTGAGGGGCAGCGGGTCCTATCCGGACAGAGGACTCCCGGAGCAAAGGAGGGGAAGGGAAGAATTGAGTTAACGGGATTGAGTTACGCGCGGCAGCCGATAAGTTCTGTGCACGGGACCCGGGTAAGAAAATTGACTGTTAAGTACTACTCGGGCGGCTGGGATAGCGGGATTGGGACTGTGTGTGTGAGACGCAGAATTGTCTGCGGAGCGAGTGTGGAGCCCTTCTAACTGCGGTTCCGTTTCTCCGCGAGGAGACCGGCCAGTGAAGGGGCGAAGCGAAACGGTTCCAGGTGAAAAAGTCCCACGGGAAAGTGAAATGGGAAATAGGCCTAGCAGAGAGAAGGCTATAAAGAATCAAGGACTTGAAAGTCCTGGTGCGAGCATTCCACCTGACAGTCCTTTAGGGGTGATGCTCGGGAAGTGGGGGCAGGGTTGCACCCGGGGAAAAGAGAAAAAAACAATGATACAGTACTGTATGTTTGAGTGGGTGAAAGAACCTATTAGATCTGACCCACTGTGCTGGCCGCAGTTCGGGTCAATGGAGAATTGGTTGTGCCAGGCTTTGAATCTCTACGTATGTAGTAAGACTCCAGTAAACCAAGAAGAAATTGAATATGCTTCATGTTGGAGGAGGTCTCACTCCTTATTCATGACAAAAGACCTTGGGGGAAAGAAGATTAAGAAGAGAGAAGAAAGTTGGGAACCTCCGGATCATTTGCCACCCCCATACAACCCTGAATTCGACGAAACAGAAGAAGATTGGGGGGGGGAGGAGGAGGATAATGAACGGGAAGGGGGGGGACTCTGTGAGACCGGGTGCCCCTCTGCTCGGGGAGACTCGGAGAACCCGGGTCACTGAATTAGATCAGATAGTAAGGGATGTTCGGAATTTTCCTTTGCCGTCTTGTAAAGGGGAACATAAGGAGGGTATGTTCCCTTTGAGAGAGGTACCCATGCCGGGAGCCCCGGGGGGGGTAGGCTTTGTGAATGTACCTCTGACTAGCACCGAGGTGCGGGAATTTAAGAAAGAGATGAAAAAGTTATTAGAGGACCCTTTAGGGTTGTCAGAGCAGCTCGACCAGTTTCTGGGCCCTAATCTTTACACTTGGGATGAAATGCAGTTCATTTTAGGAGCCCTGTTCACACCGGAAGAAAGACAAACGATCCGGGCTGCGGGTATTAGAATTTGGGAGCGAGAAAATCCTCCCGATATCCCTGGGGGAGTCCTAGGGGAACAGAAATTCCCTGTGACCAGGCCTGCCTGGGATCAGAATAATGCGGAGGGGAGGAATAATATGTCTGATTACAGAAGATTAGTAATCAGGGTGTAATAAGTAACTAAGGGTAATTTGCTGATCAAACAGGTTAAGCAAGAGGAACGAACCCATTGTAGCAGTCTTGAGAACTTCCTATTTAACCAGAAGATACACGTCCACAATGTTATCTGGCAACACCAAACATGGGAACACCCTGTTTGACAAGAAAGGCTTAACCACAATGTCATCAGAATGTGTTACCTTGAGCGAATGTTAAACCGTTAATGTCTTGCTAACGTGTGCCATTGTACCAATCAACCCTGAAAAGAATAGATTGTATAAGCTGATTCTGTGACGATGTCTTATCGAAATTGCCCCAAGCAAGAAGCCCCTCGGAAGAAGCTGAGGGGCGTACCGAAGATGTTGCAATCGACCTCTGTGAAGACAAAAGGAGTCGTTTAGCTTGCCTGAATTTGCGAGTCTTTGGTGGAGCTGCGACTCCCCGGCCGCCCAGCGCTGCTTTTGCTTTCCTACCTTAATAAATATTTAATAAATCTATTTCGGACTCGATTTGTCTTAAAATTCAACTATAACAAATTTGGTGCCGTGACTCGGATCCAGACAGCCAACTCAGAATTCAACTCTGGGAGGGCGCCCCCATCTTCGGATGGTCCTGGAGGAGATTCCGACTTAGCTCACCTGGATTTTCCGAACTGAGATAGGAAAGCAAAAAGAAAGAGAAAGGAGAAACTGCAGTTCCCCGTAATTTTTGTGCACAAAGAGCCGGACGAAGACTCGGGAGTGAGTAAGTATATTGCGGTTCCGTTCGGTCGGGGATTGGGTACCTGGGGTGCGAGTGACTGAGACGTCCACTGGGCTTAGTAGCCCACCGGGCGAAGTGAGTGTGGACCTCCTAATAGTGCGGTTCCCATTGTCCGCGAGGGCGTGGGCCACGAACGGAGGGAAGCGAGTGAAACTTGAGTGAGAGAAGGCACTCCCGGAAGATGGGACAGAAGAAAAGTAAGGCTTCTGGTTCCATACAGAAGATACGGGGTGGGGGTGGGCTCCCTGATATACCCCAAGATAGCCCATTAGGCCTAATGATTCGATATTGGGATAGTTCCCCTTCCCTAAAAGGGAAATCCAAGGAGAAATTGGTCTATTATTGTATGGAAATATGGGGAGGAAAACAGATAAGAAAAGATTTATATTGGCCAATTCATGGATCCTTAGAGGATTGGATATGCCAACAATTAAACATATACGTTAACAACAAACGACTGTTTAGTAAGGAGGAGAGTGAATATGCCTTTTTATGGATCCTGAGCACGGCTCAGGCCGCTAATTTGTTTCCATTAAAGGAAAAGAAAAATGATAAAAAGAAAAGGTGGGACATAGACGAACCTCCAGTGTCCCCCCCCACCCTATGTCCCCCCTCCTCCGCCACCACAAGGTCCTGAGCAAGATCTCCCTCCAACAGCACCTACAGAACCTGAGGAAGAGACTCCTCCTTCTAATCGAAGAATAATTAGAAGTCAAATTAGAGAAAGAAGGGAGGAAAATTTATTGTATCCCTTAAGGGAGACTGCTATGGGGGGACCACAACCCGGAGTTGGATTTGTATCTGTACCCCTCAGCTCCGGGGATGTGAGGGAATTTAAGAAAGAAATGGGACACTTGTTAGAGGACCCATTAGGGGTAGCAGAACGTTTTGATCAATTCCTCGGGCCTAACATTTATACTTGGGACGAGATGGAGTCTATTTTAAAGATCTTGTTCACAAACGAAGAACGAGGAATGATCAGAATGGCAGGCATGAGACACTGGGATCAGAGGCATCAGCATGGTCCCGCCGGGGATGTAAAATGGCCTTTGCAGAGGCCCAATTGGGACAATCAAGACCCCGCACATAGAAATAACATGGTTGATCTCCGTGATATGATAATTCAGGGGATTAGGGATTCTGTACCTAGAGGGCAAAATATCAATAAGGCCTTTAATGAACAACAGAAGAAAGATGAAACCCCCACCGAATGGCTGGAAAGATTGAGAAAGAGTTTACAGCTATATTCTGGGTTAGACCCCGATAGCCAAGTGGGTCAAGCCCTGCTGAAAACTCAATTTGTAGCTAAATCTTGGACAGATATAAGAAGAAAGTTAGAGAAAGTAGAAGACTGGCAGGAGAGGGGGTTAGATGAGTTACTACGAGAAGCTCAGAAGGTGTATGTGAGAAGGGAAGAAGAAAGTCAGAAGAAACAAGCCAGAATCCTGATGGCTGCTGTAAGGGAAGGGCAAAGTCAGGGAAAGAGAAGAGAAAGTCCCTGGAAGGGCCCAGTAGAACCGAGAAGAAGGAGATTTGGTTTGCAGGACATAGAATGTTTTTATTGTCGCAGGAAGGGACATCTGCAGAGAAATTGTCGGAAAAGAATGCAGGATGAGGAGATTTTTAAGGAAGATTAGGGGGGTCAGGGGCTCTATTTGCTGGGGACCCCTAAGGTTACCGAGCCCTTGATAAAATTGAAATTGGGTCCTCAGCATGAAGTGTTCGAGTTCCTCGTGGACTCGGGTGCCGAAAGATCAACCGTCCAAAAGTTACCATCTGGATGTGTTGAATCAAAGGATAAACTCCAAGTAATTGGTGCAAAAGGGGAACCTTTCAAGGTGCCCCTGATAAGGAATGTAGCAATAGAAGCCCCAAATAAAGATGGGGTGGGAACATTTTTATTGGTCCCAGAAGCTGAATATAACCTTTTGGGACGAGACCTGATGGTGGAATTAGGAATTAATTTGGAAGTAGACCAAGAGATGTTAAAAGTAAAGTTATGCTTATTAACCGCTGAAGATGAAGCCAAGATTAATCCAGAAACTTGGTATAGCCCTGGATCGGTGGGAAAATTAAATATCAAACCGATCACAGTCTCTATAAAAGACCCAGACCAGCCAATTAGGATAAAACAGTATCCCATCTCCAGAGAAGGGAGAGAAGGGTTGCAGCCAGTAATTGAGAGACTTTTGGTCCAAGGACTTTTAGAACCCTGTATGTCTCCTCACAACACTCCCATATTGCCCGTAAAGAAGCCGGATGGGTCTTATCGCTTAGTACAAGATCTGAGAGCCATAAACGAACGAACCATTACCCGGTTCCCTGTGGTGGCTAACCCACACACTATACTTAATCGGTTAAGTCCAGAATATAAATGGTATAGTGTTATAGATTTAAAAGATGCTTTTTGGGCCTGTCCCTTAGAAGAAGAATGTAGAGACTATTTTGCTTTCGAGTGGGAGGACCCCAGAACCCATAGAAAACAACAATTACGGTGGACTGTTTTGCCCCAGGGATTCACAGAATCCCCAAATTTGTTTGGACAAGCTCTGGAACAATTATTGGAATCCTACGAATTAAGTCAGGGATTAATCCTGATTCAATACGTAGACGATTTATTGATTGCAGGAAAAACTCAAGAAGAAGTCAGAAATGAGAGCATCAAATTATTAAACTTTTTGGGCCTCAAGGGGTTAAAGGTTTCTAAGTCCAAATTGCAGTTCACTGAAGAAGAGGTAAAATATTTGGGACATTGGCTCACAAAGGGACACAAGAAATTAGATCCCGAAAGACTGAAAGGAATTTTATCCCTAACAGCGCCCACTAATAAAAGACAGATAAGACAGCTGTTGGGATTGTTAGGGTATTGTCGACAGTGGATAGAAAATTACAGCAGTAAAGTAAAATTCTTGTACGAAAAGCTAACTAAAAATGGGTTAGTAAAATGGACCCCTGAAGATGAGAAGCGCTGGGAGAACGTGAAAAGAAACCTGGTGGAAGCACCTGTCCTCAGTTTACCTGATATCCGTAAACCCTTTCAACTTTTTATCAATGTGGATAACGAGACAGCTTATGGGGTTCTGACCCAAGGGTGGGCAGGGCAGAGAAAGCCTGTAGGATATTATTCTAAAATACTAGATCCTGTAAGCCGCGGGTGGCCCACTTGTTTACAAGCAATAGTGGCCACTGCATTATTGGTAGAAGAAGTTGGAAAGGTCACCTTAGGAGGTGAACTAAAGGTATACACCCCCCATAACATTCGAGGAGTATTGCAACAACGAGCTGATAAGTGGCTTACAGACAGTCGATTACTAAAATATGAGGGAATTTTGATTAACTCCCCATGGTTAGAAATGGAAACCACCTCTGTTCAGAATCCTGCCCAATTTTTATATGGGGAACCTAGGGAAGATTTGACACATGACTGTCTCCAACTAATAAATTTGCAAACTAAGATAAGGGAGGATTTAGAGGAAGATGAATTAGGCGAAGGGGAGAAATTATTTGTGGATGGTTCCTCACGAGTGGTTGAAGGACAACGGAAATCGGGATATGCTATTGTGGACGGGTATACCTTTCAGATAAAAGAGTCAGGACCATTAAATAAAGCTTGGTCCGCACAAGCATGTGAGTTATATGCTATGATGAGAGCATTAAAACTTTTAGAAAATAAAATTGGAACCATTTATACGGATTCAAAGTATGCCTTTGGGGTGGTGCATACCTTTGGAAAAATTTGGGAAGAGAGGGGCTTAATTAACACCCAGGGAAAGGGATTAGTCCATGAAAAACTAATCCAAGAAGTTTTAAAGGCCTTAAGAGGTCCACTAAAGATAGCCATAGTCCATGTAAAAGGACATCAGAAGGGACTAACCCATACAGTAAGAGGAAACAATCTAGCCGACGCAGAGGCAAAACGGGCTGCCCTGTTAATGGTTCAGACCTTGGGAGAGGAACCTGAGAGGCTAAAAATAGAGAAGACTTTCACTCTCCAAGAATTGGATAAGCTAAAACAAATTGGAGCAAAAAGAGATGGCGATAAATGGCTGCTACCAGATGGTAGGGAAATTCTTCCAAAGGGATTAGCCAGAGGAATACTAAATAAATTACACCATAAAACCCATTGGGGAATTCAGGCTTTAGTGGATCAGTTTGAAACAAAATATGCCTGCATCGGAATATACGGATTAGCCAAAAGGATCTTAGAGGGATGTTTAACCTGTCACAAAGTGAATAAACGACAACTTAGGGAGAAGGTTCAAGGGGGTCGTGAACTGGCTAAAAGGCCCTTTGAGAAAATACAAGTGAATTTTACTGAATTACCGAAGGTTGGGAGATATCAGTATTTATTAGTCTTGGTTGATCACCTTACGCACTTTGTAGAAGCCTTCCCAGTGATAAGGGCTACTGCAAAGACAGTTATTAAAATCCTCTTGGAAGAAATTATTCCGAGGTATGGAACTATTGCGGTAATTGACTCAGACCGAGGCCCACATTTTACATCCAAAATAATTAAAGAAACAACTGAATTGTTCGGTACAAAATGGGAATACCATACTCCCTGGCACCCACAAAGTTCCGGGAAAGTAGAAAGAATGAATGGGGAAATAAAGAAACACCTAACCAAACTTATGGTGGAGACAAAAATGAGTTGGACTAAATGTCTACCGCTGGCCTTGCTTTACATTAGAACTCAACCTAGGACAGATACTGGTATATCCCCCTTTGAAATGTTGTATGGGATGCCTTATGACTTTGGATTATTAGTAGAGCACCCAAAGGTCGAGGATAAAATTTTAACAGAATATATTTTAGAACTTACAAGAAGGAGACAGGAACTAAGAAAGAAGGGTTTGGTAGTACAAAGACCTCCCTTGGACATTTCCATACACCAAATCCAGCCTGGAGACCAGGTATTAATCAAAACCTGGAAAGAAACCTCCCTAACACCCCGTTGGGAAGGACCCTTTGTTGTTTTACTTACCACAGATACGGCTGTACGGACAGCAGAAAAAGGATGGACTCATGCCAGCAGAATTAAGGGACCTATCTTCCCAGAAAGGTGGACCGTAACGTCAGAACCAGGAGACCTCCGAATGAAGATAAGGAAAAACGAGACCGGTAAATGAACCACTCCAGAAGGGAAGCAAGAAATAGTTTACATCAATGGTTCCAAATACCACCTGGAAATACCCTACGAAAAGTATATTTTGCACCTTGGAGTGAGGAGAGAATACCTGACCAAACGGGGGGGGCTGGATTATACAAACTGACAGGAACTCCTCAGGTTTTTCCTTTTTGCTGTGAAACAGAGACAGAAATACCTGAATCGCCCAGTATAGGAGATCTCCGTAGAATACCCTGCGTGAAACACCCCACTTCCGGACATTTATGTTGGGTTGTTTGCCGATGTTTAAATTGCGATAAAGAATGGTCCTGTGTTTCATTTAAGAGACAACCTTATTGTATGAAATGTCGCAATAATTTGACACATACCAGGGAACAACGGGCTCAAGCAGAGATTCGTAAATTATTTTGTGGGTGGGAATTGTCAATACCCGAGCTTTGGGAAATATATGAAACAGACTGGTATAGAGTTTTAAGACAGTGTGTTATAAGATTTGCCTGGAAACGGGCACAACAACCAAACAGGTGGAAATATATTTGAGAGGTAACTAACTCTTTAGACCTTGGAAATTATTGACAGGATAACAGCAAAATCCCCCTGAAGACTACCTGCTGCTGCCGAGAAGATATTAATATCCCGTTGCTCTCCGCAAAAGAGTAGACGAGGAAGGCAGAGAGGTACTGAACAGTGGGGGAAATGAAAGCTGGTATCCTATTAATGGTATTAATTACCACGACTTTAGAAAATAAACATCAACCCTTCAATTGGACCTTTTGTTCATGCAAAACGGAGGATTATGCGCTGCCCTAGGTGAAGAATGTTGCTTTTATGCTGACCATACAGGGGTAGTAAGAGATTCGTTAGCTAAGCTGAGAGAAGGATTAGAGAAAAGAAAACGGGAACGAGAGGCTCAGTCCTCCTGGTATGAATCTTGGTCACCATGGCTGACTACCTTAATTTCTACTTTGGCGGGACCCCTCATAATGTTACTATTGGCTCTGACTTTTGGACCCTGTGTCATTAATAAACTTGTAACCTTTTTTAAAGGCAGGTTAGAAAAAGTGCAGCTAATGCTGATGAAGCAATCGGAACTGGAAATGAAAATTATACCAAACGAAAATCCTGAATTAGATGCCGCTTGTGAGGTATTGTCTAGGTTTGATCAGCAAATCACTTATAAATAAAAAAAAGGGGGGATTGTAATAAGTAACTAAGGGTAATTTGCTGATCAAACAGGTTAAGCAAGAGGAACGAACCCATTGTAGCAGTCTTGAGAACTTCCTATTTAACCAGAAGATACACGTCCACAATGTTATCTGGCAACACCAAACATGGGAACACCCTGTTTGACAAGAAAGGCTTAACCACAATGTCATCAGAATGTGTTACCTTGAGCGAATGTTAAACCGTTAATGTCTTGCTAACGTGTGCCATTGTACCAATCAACCCTGAAAAGAATAGATTGTATAAGCTGATTCTGTGACGATGTCTTATCGAAATTGCCCCAAGCAAGAAGCCCCTCGGAAGAAGCTGAGGGGCGTACCGAAGATGTTGCAATCGACCTCTGTGAAGATAAAAGGAGTCGTTTAGCTTGCCTGAATTTGCGAGTCTTTGGTGGAGCTGCGACTCCCCGGCCGCCCAGCGCTGCTTTTGCTTTCCTACCTTAATAAATATTTAATAAATCTATTTCGGACTCGATTTGTCTTAAAATTCAACTATAACAAGGGGAATAAAAGAGGCAGTCCCAAAAGGACAGAATTTTGATAAAGCCTTGAAAGCACGCAACAAAAAGATGAATCTCCTACAGATTGGCTGGAAAGGTTAAGGAGAAATATGCAACAATACTCAGGAATAGATCCCGAGAATGATGTGGGGCGAGAGTTGTTGAAGGTTAATTTTGTCACTAAGGCGTGGCCTGATATAAAGAAGGAGTTAGAGAAACTGGAAGACTGGCATGATCGGAGCTTGAATGAATTGTTGCGAGAGGCTCAGAAAGTGTATGTCAGGAGAGATGATGAGAAGCAGAAAGCTAAAGCTAAGTTGATGGTGGCAGCAGTGGAACAAGTAACGGGGCGGCAGCCTGAGAGAGAGAGAGAGAGGTGGTGTGAACGTGGCAGAGGTCCCAGCCGCGGGCCACAGCGTGAGCGCAGAGAATATAAGGTTCAACCGGCTGGGAGGGGGAACCCTCATGGGTGGCAAGTAGGTCCTAGAAGGTGTTTTCATTGTGGGAGAGAGGGGCACTTTAAGAGGGATTGTCCGATGAGGCAGAAGGAAAACGGAGTGTTTCGAGTAATGGAGCGGGATGATTATTCTTTAGAATAGGGGTGTCAGGGGCTCTACCTTCTGGGGTCGAACCATCACATTGAGCCCTTGATAAATTTAAAATTAGGACCCCAGAAGGAGGAATATGTATTCCTAGTGGACACAGGAGCAGAAAGAACAAGTATAACCAAAATCCCACAGGGATATGAAATTGGGGAACTTACGACGAACGTGGTTGGGAGAAAAGGGGAAGGGTTTTCAGTCCCTATTGTAGAGCAAGTAACTATACGAGGGAATAACCGAGAAGTAAAAATGGACTTAGTAGTGATACCTGAAGTAGGAGCGAACTTATTGGGGAGGGATTTACAGATATTGTTAGGGATCGGAATAGTTCCAAAAGATGATAGGATGATGGTGCAGCTTTATAAGTTGACCACAGAGGATGAAAAAGTGATTAATCCAATAGTCTGGGTGGCGGAGGGAAACCGGGGAGGACTGGACGTACTCCCCCTCAAAGTGGAATTAAAGAAAGAAAGTCAGCCTGTGCGTGTAAAACAATATCCTATATCTCTAGAAGGGAGGAAGGGGCTCCAACCTGTAATTGAGGGATTGTTGAAAGATGGTCTCTTAGAGCCCTGCATGTCTCCTTATAATACACCTATTTTACCCGTCAGAAAGTCGGATGGGAGTTGGAGATTAGTGCAAGATTTAAGGGAGCTGAATAAAATTGTTCAGACACGTCACCCGGTAGTACCCAATCCTTATACATTGCTAAGCAAAATACCTCATGAACACAAGTGGTTCAGTGTAGTAGACCTTAAAGATGCTTTTTGGACCTGTCCCTTGGCGGTGGAAAGTCGGGACATGTTTGCCTTTGAATGGGAGGACCCGGTAACAGGGAGGAGGCAGCAATTCCGCTGGACCACGTTACCACAGGGGTTTACGGAATCACCCAACCTTTTTGGGCAAGTGTTGGAACAAATACTTGAGGAAATTTCGTTTTCCCCAGGGATCAAGCTGCTTCAGTATGTAGATGATTTACTAATATCGGGGGAAGAGGAGATGGAGGTTCGACCTGCAACCATCAAATTACTTAACTACTTGGGAGAAAAAGGGCTCCGAGTCTCAGAAACTAAGTTGCAGTTTGTAGAAAAGGAGGTGAGGTACCTCGGGCACGTGATCAGCGAAGGGAAAAGGAGAATAAACCCAGAACGAATTTCTGGTATTGTAACAACTCCAATTCCAAGGAGTAAGAAAGAAATAAGAAAGTTTTTGGGCCTCCTTGGATACTGCCGACTATGGATTGATAATTTTAGCCAACATGTGAAATTTTTGTATGAAAAATTGCAAGAAGAGACAGAAGACCCCCAGTGGACAGCAGAGGAGCGGCAGCAGTTTGAAGAACTTAAACAAAAACTAATACAAGCACCTGTATTGTCTCTTCCTTCCCCAGGAAAGCCATTCCACCTTTATGTAAATGTTGAGAGTGGAATGGCCTATGGAGTGTTAGCCCAGGTCTGGGGAGGGCAGAAACAACCAGTAGCCTATTGATCTAAAGTATTGGATCCGGTGTCACGAGGGTGGCCAACCTGTGTGCAAGCGGTGGCAGCAACAGCCTTACTGGTGGAGGAAAGCCGGAAACTGACCTTTGGGGGAACACTGATAGTATCCACCCCCCACATAGTGAGAACAATATTAAGCCAAAAATCCGGACGGTGGTTGACTGATTCTAGGATTCTGAAATACGAAACCATCTTAATGGAAAAAGATGACTTAGTTTTAACTACTGACAAAAGCATCAACCCTTCCCAATATTTATAGGGGAAGACAGAGGAAGAGGTACCAGGGCATAACGGTCTCGATATCATAGAGTATCAAACCACAAAACACATATCACCCAGCTGGTAATAGAGACTAAGTTGCCCTGGACCAAATGCCTGCCCCTAGCCCTGTTGAGAATTAGGACTGCTCCAAGGAAGGATTTAGGAGTATCTCCCTATGAAATGCTATTCGGACTTCCATATCTGGGAAGGGAAGAAGGTGTGCCAATTCCTGAAATTAATGATGTCTTTCTTAAAAATTACCTGTGGGGGTTAGCCCAATCTCTTACAGATTTGAGACAGCGTGGATTGCTGCCTCAGACGGCTCCACTGGATTTCAAACTACACCAGATACAGCCTGGAGACTGGGTACTAGTGAAGTCCTGGCAAGAGGATACTCTGACTCCAGCGTGGGAAGGACCTTTCCTGGTACTCCTGACAACAGAAGCAGCTGTGCGAACTAAGGAGAAGGGGTGGACACGTGCTACACGGGTAAAAGGACCAATAGCCCCACCTCCTGGAGAGTGGACAGTAACCCAGGGAAGTGATCCACTGAAATTGACTCTTAAAAGACAGAATTGGTAAAATCGAGAGTAATGAAATAAAAGTGTAATACCTGGGGAGGTTACCAGCAAAGGTTCTAAAAACTAGAGCCAAGGGCAAGACTGGCTCAGTCTCTTCACTCCTCTTCTGTGAGCGGTCTCCGCTGCTGGCTGCAATCCAGTAGGCGTTGAGAGATGGGAGGGAAGGCTGTGCCAGACCTTGGCAGGTTTTATGCTACCATACTAATGAACCTTGTGACCATCCCTCTGTGTTACAGTCAAATGGAAGATAACCAATTTGTAACATTAGGGAATGAAATAGCAAAAAGCTTTAATTTGAGTAATTGTTGGGTATGTGGAAGCCCGAGGGGATCTGAAGAATGGCCATGGGTAGCCCGGCCTGTGCAGCCTAAGTGGCTGGTGAGTAGCTTATGTACAGTACGCCATGGAACAAAGGTCTGGGCAGAAGAGGGAGCTGCATGGAAAATATTGTACCCAGGAAAAGGGAATTATTGCCTGAACAGAACCAAATCGGGAGGGAAATATTTAGGGAAAAGTGAATGTGAGTGGACATTATCACCAGGAATGGATTGTTATGACTCACTGTGTACTCCTTATAATTGCCGGAGGTACCAAGGAAGATGGAACCAAACACACATTAAGCTTAGAGATGGCACCTGGGTAAGATGTTCCTTCCATGAACCTTGGCATGCTGGTTGCAGGGCAGCGGCAAGAGAGATTGGCAAAAAGGGGGGTTTTAAAGATTCTCTGTTCCTGGCTTGTCAGCGGGACAATACTACCAGCAAAACCCATGTAATAAGAGTCTATCAATGGGCTTGGCAAAATTCAAATGGGACCAGAACATATTTCACAAAGTTCTGGTCAGCTACAAACCGAACGATAAGAGAGGGAGGATGTAACTGTAAATGGCATCCGGATGCAGAGGCCTTTGAACGTGACTATTGTGACTCCAATGGGGATTTAAACGCCTCAGGAGGACCATGGGGCACAGAAGATCCGCTATACTATGAAACACCACAAGGTGATGAAACATGGGACGGTCCCTTTGCCAACGGGGCTTGGGCCTTAGAGGGCCATTATTGGATTTGTGGGAAACATGCTTACCGAAGATTACCTCCAAACTGGTCAGGAGTCTGTTATGTTGGATATGTAATGCCTTTCTTTTTCTTGCTGTCTAATACACAGGCAGCTGGGCTGGGGGTCCGGCTATATGATGAATTGAGGAGAAAGAAACGAACAACGATCGAAATGGGAGGAACTCAGAATTGGGGGCAGGATGAATGGCCCCCACAACGCATAATAGAAACATATGGACCAGCAACATGGGCACAAGATGGTAGCTGGGGATATCGAACACCTGTTTATATGCTCAATAGAATAATTAGGTTGCAAGCAGTGCTTGAAATAATTACCAATGAGACAGCCTCAGCCTTAGACTTAATAGCAGTCCAACAAACACAGATGCGAACTGCCATATACCAAAATAGACTGGCACTAGACTACCTATTAGCAGAAGAGGGGGGGGTATGTGGCAAATTTAACACATCAGAGTGTTGTCTTCATATTGATGACAACGGACAAGCTGTAAGAGATATAGCAGCAAACATCAGAAAACTAGCACACGTCCCAGTGCAAAGGTGGAAATCTATGATGGATGTCAACTGGTGGAATGATTTTTTTGGAATATCTTGGTGGAAGAAGGTAGGCTTCATTCTATTACGTGCTCTTGCTGGACTGCTGTTCATACCTTGTTTTATTCCTTGTGCAGTGGGATTAATTTCTAGAGTGGTAGAAGGAATGCAAGTGACCAGTCTATCGAATGTGGATGCTGTGAATCAAGGTGCTACATCGCAGAGGATAATGGTCTTAAGAAAAAGAGATCACCGAAAAGAAGAACAAAATGAAAGATTACAGTTATTGTTGAATAAATGGGAAGAAGATAATAAGCTTCAGCAAAAATGTAATAAATAAAAAGGGGGTGGATTGTGAGAAATGAGCTGAATTTTGCTTCAGCTACTTGGTATATTTCTATTTGTGTGCTCGGTTATAGCATCTAACTAATCCTTACAAGTACCCTGGAATGGCCCAGAGGCTCTGGTTTACAAGAAGCCATTTAGGTAAAGAGAACCGAATTGATGGTAGACTGATAAGCGAACAAAGGACGGTGGAAGGTGATAAGTGGATAAAGGCCACCTGGGGGGTGACTGAAGAAAAGAAGGATATGGACACTAGGTCAAGAAGATGACCACCGGGATGTTTGTAACTACTAACATTAGACAGTAGATATTAGCAGAGACTGTGAAACAATGTATTGTTAATTAAAGGTTTGTGTCTTTAGGCGGTCGGGAAGAATGTGAGCTCCAACTTCTCAGCCAATGAGAAGAGAGACAGGTATTCAGGCGGCCGGGAAAGAAAGGTATAAAATATCTAAAAAACTAAAGATGTGTGTGCCTCTACTTTGAGATGCACCCGATTCAGCGCTGCTTCGTACAATAAACCTTTGCTCCAGTGACTTCGTCCTCTTTAAAATTTTAAGTGTGAGCCGGTGTTTCTCACAATTTGGGGGCTCGTCCGGGAGCCAGCACTCCTGTTCCTGTGAGGTGAGACAGCGAAGAGGGGACGGCGCGCCCCGCTGATTTCAGTGGTCTCCAACCCACCGTCTCATCCCGTGAGGGGCAGCGGGTCCTATCCGGACAGAGGACTCCCGGAGCAAAGGAGGGGAAGGGAAGAATTGAGTTAACGGGATTGAGTTACGCGCGGCAGCCGATAAGTTCTGTGCACGGGACCCGGGTAAGAAAATTGACTGTTAAGTACTACTCGGGCGGCTGGGATAGCGGGATTGGGACTGTGTGTGTGAGACGCAGAATTGTCTGCGGAGCGAGTGTGGAGCCCTTCTAACTGCGGTTCCGTTTCTCCGCGAGGAGACCGGCCAGTGAAGGGGCGAAGCGAAACGGTTCCAGGTGAAAAAGTCCCACGGGAAAGTGAAATGGGAAATAGGCCTAGCAGAGAGAAGGCTATAAAGAATCAAGGACTTGAAAGTCCTGGTGCGAGCATTCCACCCGACAGTCCTTTAGGGGTGATGCTCGGGAAGTGGGGGCAGGGTTGCACCCGGGGAAAAGAGAAAAAAACAATGATACAGTACTGTATGTTTGAGTGGGTGAAAGAACCTATTAGATCTGACCCACTGTACTGGCCGCAGTTCGGGTCAATGGAGAATTGGTTGTGCCAGGCTTTGAATCTCTACGTATGTAGTAAGACTCCAGTAAACCAAGAAGAAATTGAATATGCTTCATGTTGGAGGAGGTCTCACTCCTTATTCATGACAAAAGACCTTGGGGGAAAGAAGATTAAGAAGAGAGAAGAAAGTTGGGAACCTCCGGATCATTTGCCACCCCCATACAACCCTGAATTCGACGAAACAGAAGAAGATTGGGGGGGGGAGGAGGAGGATAATGAACGGGAAGGGGGGGGACTCTGTGAGACCGGGTGCCCCTCTGCTCGGGGAGACTCGGAGAACCCGGGTCACTGAATTAGATCAGATAGTAAGGGATGTTCGGAATTTTCCTTTGCCGTCTTGTAAAGGGGAACATAAGGAGGGTATGTTCCCTTTGAGAGAGGTACCCATGCCGGGAGCCCCGGGGGGGGTGGGCTTTGTGAATGTACCTCTGACTAGCACCGAGGTGCGGGAATTTAAGAAAGAGATGAAAAAGTTATTAGAGGACCCTTTAGGGTTGTCAGAGCAGCTCGACCAGTTTCTGGGCCCTAATCTTTACACTTGGGATGAAATGCAGTTCATTTTAGGAGCCCTGTTCACACCGGAAGAAAGACAAACGATCCGGGCTGCGGGTATTAGAATTTGGGAGCGAGAAAATCCTCCCGATATCCCTGGGGGAGTCCTAGGGGAACAGAAATTCCCTGTGACCAGGCCTGCCTGGGATCAGAATAATGCGGAGGGGAGGAATAATATGTCTGATTACAGAAGATTAGTAATCAGGGGAATAAAAGAGGCAGTCCCAAAAGGACAGAATTTTGATAAAGCCTTTGAAAGCACGCAACAAAAGGATGAATCTCCTACAGATTGGCTGGAAAGGTTAAGGAGAAATATACAACAATACTCAGGAATAGATCCCGAGAATGATGTGGGGCGAGAGTTGTTGAAGGTTAATTTTGTCACTAAGGCGTGGCCTGATATAAAGAAGGAGTTAGAGAAACTGGAAGACTGGCATGATCGGAGCTTGAATGAATTGTTGCGAGAGGCTCAGAAAGTGTATGTCAGGAGAGATGATGAGAAGCAGAAAGCTAAAGCTAAGTTGATGGTGGCAGCAGTGGAACAAGTAACGGGGCGGCAGCCTGAGAGAGGGAGAGAGGTGGTGTGAACGTGGCAGAGGTCCCAGCCGCGGGCCACAGCGTGAGCGCAGAGAATATAAGGTTCAACCGGCTGGGAGGGGGAACCCTCATGGGTGGCAAGTAGGTCCTAGAAGGTGTTTTCATTGTGGGAGAGAGGGGCACTTTAAGAGGGATTGTCCGATGAGGCAGAAGGAAAACGGAGTGTTTCGAGTAATGGAGCGGGATGATTATTCTTTAGAATAGGGGTGTCAGGGGCTCTACCTTCTGGGGTCGAACCATCACATTGAGCCCTTGATAAATTTAAAATTAGGACCCCAGAAGGAGGAATATGTATTCCTAGTGGACACAGGAGCAGAAAGAACAAGTATAACCAAAATCCCACAGGGATATGAAATTGGGGAACTTACGACGAACGTGGTTGGGAGAAAAGGGGAAGGGTTTTCAGTCCCTATTGTAGAGCAAGTAACTATACGAGGGAATAACCGAGAAGCAAAAATGGACTTAGTAGTGATACCTGAAGTAGGAGCGAACTTATTGGGGAGGGATTTACAGATATTGTTAGGGATCGGAATAGTTCCAAAAGATGATAGGATGATGGTGCAGCTTTATAAGTTGACCACAGAGGATGAAAAAGTGATTAATCCAATAGTCTGGGTGGCGGAGGGAAACCGGGGAGGACTGGACGTACTCCCCCTCAAAGTGGAATTAAAGAAAGAAAGTCAGCCTGTGCGTGTAAAACAATATCCTATATCTCTAGAAGGGAGGAAGGGGCTCCAACCTGTAATTGAGGGATTGTTGAAAGATGGTCTCTTAGAGCCCTGCATGTCTCCTTATAATACACCTATTTTACGCGTCAGAAAGTCGGATGGGAGTTGGAGATTAGTGCAAGATTTAAGGGAGCTGAATAAAATTGTTCAGACACGTCACCCGGTAGTACCCAATCCTTATACATTGCTAAGCAAAATACCTCATGAACACAAGTGGTTCAGTGTAGTAGACCTTAAAGATGCTTTTTGGACCTGTCCCTTGGCGGTGGAAAGTCGGGACATGTTTGCCTTTGAATGGGAGGACCCGGTAACAGGGAGGAGGCAGCAATTCCGCTGGACCACGTTACCACAGGGGTTTACGGAATCACCCAACCTTTTTGGGCAAGTGTTGGAACAAATACTTGAGGAAATTTCGTTTTCCCCAGGGATCAAGCTGCTTCAGTATGTAGATGATTTACTAATATCGGGGGAAGAGGAGATGGAGGTTCGACCTGCAACCATCAAATTACTTAACTACTTGGGAGAAAAAGGGCTCCGAGTCTCAGAAACTAAGTTGCAGTTTGTAGAAAAGGAGGTGAGGTACCTCGGGCACGTGATCAGCGAAGGGAAAAGGAGAATAAACCCAGAACGAATTTCTGGTATTGTAACAACTCCAATTCCAAGGAGTAAGAAAGAAATAAGAAAGTTTTTGGGCCTCCTTGGATACTGCCGACTATGGATTGATAATTTTAGCCAACATGTGAAATTTTTGTATGAAAAATTGCAAGAAGAGACAGAAGACCCCCAGTGGACAGCAGAGGAGCGGCAGCAGTTTGAAGAACTTAAACAAAAACTAATACAAGCACCTGTATTGTCTCTTCCTTCCCTAGGAAAGCCATTCCACCTTTATGTAAATGTTGAGAGTGGAATGGCCTATGGAGCGTTAGCCCAGGTCTGGGGAGGGCAGAAACAACCAGTAGCCTATTGATCTAAAGTATTGGATCCGGTGTCACGAGGGTGGCCAACCTGTGTGCAAGCGGTGGCAGCAACAGCCTTACTGGTGGAGGAAAGCCGGAAACTGACCTTTGGGGGAACACTGATAGTATCCACCCCCCACATAGTGAGAACAATATTAAGCCAAAAATCCGGACGGTGGTTGACTGATTCTAGGATTCTGAAATACGAAACCATCTTAATGGAAAAAGATGACTTAGTTTTAACTACTGACAAAAGCATCAACCCTTCCCAATATTTATATGGGAAGACAGAGGAAGAGGTACCAGGGCATAACGGTCTCGATATCATAGAGTATCAAACCACAAAACGCATATCACCCAGCTGGTAATAGAGACTAAGTTGCCCTGGACCAAATGCCTGCCCCTAGCCCTGTTGAGAATTAGGACTGCTCCAAGGAAGGATTTAGGAGTATCTCCCTATGAAATGCTATTCGGACTTCCATATCTGGGAAGGGAAGAAGGTGTGCCAATTCCTGAAATTAATGATGTCTTTCTTAAAAATTACCTGTGGGGGTTAGCCCAATCTCTTACAGATTTGAGACAGCGTGGATTGCTGCCTCAGACGGCTCCACTGGATTTCAAACTACACCAGATACAGCCTGGAGACTGGGTACTAGTGAAGTCCTGGCAAGAGGATACTCTGACTCCAGCGTGGGAAGGACCTTTCCTGGTACTCCTGACAACAGAAGCAGCTGTGCGAACTAAGGAGAAGGGGTGGACACGTGCTACACGGGTAAAAGGACCAATAGCCCCACCTCCTGGAGAGTGGACAGTAACCCAGGGAAGTGATCCACTGAAATTGACTCTTAAAAGACAGAATTGGTAAAATCGAGAGTAATGAAATAAAAGTGTAATACCTGGGGAGGTTACCAGCAAAGGTTCTAAAAACTAGAGCCAAGGGCAAGACTGGCTCAGTCTCTTCACTCCTCTTCTGTGAGCGGTCTCCGCTGCTGGCTGCAATCCAGTAGGCGTTGAGAGATGGGAGGGAAGGCTGTGCCAGACCTTGGCAGGTTTTATGCTACCATACTAATGAACCTTGTGACCATCCCTCTGTGTTAGAGTCAAATGGAAGATAACCAATTTGTAACATTAGGGAATGAAATAGCAAAAAGCTTTAATTTGAGTAATTGTTGGGTATGTGGAAGCCCGAGGGGATCTGAAGAATGGCCATGGGTAGCCCGGCCTGTGCAGCCTAAGTGGCTGGTGAGTAGCTTATGTACAGTACGCCATGGAACAAAGGTCTGGGCAGAAGAGGGAGCTGCATGGAAAATATTGTACCCAGGAAAAGGGAATTATTGCCTGAACAGAACCAAATCGGGAGGGAAATATTTAGGGAAAAGTGAATGTGAGTGGACATTATCACCAGGAATGGATTGTTATGACTCACTGTGTACTCCTTATAATTGCCGGAGGTACCAAGGAAGATGGAACCAAACACACATTAAGCTTAGAGATGGCACCTGGGTAAGATGTTCCTTCCATGAACCTTGGCATGCTGGTTGCAGGGCAGCGGCAAGAGAGATTGGCAAAAAGGGGGGTTTTAAAGATTCTCTGTTCCTGGCTTGTCAGCGGGACAATACTACCAGCAAAACCCATGTAATAAGAGTCTATCAATGGGCTTGGCAAAATTCAAATGGGACCAGAACATATTTCACAAAGTTCTGGTCAGCTACAAACCGAACGATAAGAGAGGGAGGATGTAACTGTAAATGGCATCCGGATGCAGAGGCCTTTGAACGTGACTATTGTGACTCCAATGGGGATTTAAACGCCTCAGGAGGACCATGGGGCACAGAAGATCCGCTATACTATGAAACACCACAAGGTGATGAAACATGGGACGGTCCCTTTGCCAACGGGGCTTGGGCCTTAGAGGGCCATTATTGGATTTGTGGGAAACATGCTTACCGAAGATTACCTCCAAACTGGTCAGGAGTCTGTTATGTTGGATATGTAATGCCTTTCTTTTTCTTGCTGTCTAATACACAGGCAGCTGGGCTGGGGGTCCGGCTATATGATGAATTGAGGAGAAAGAAACGAACAACGATCGAAATGGGAGGAACTCAGAATTGGGGGCAGGATGAATGGCCCCCACAACGCATAATAGAAACATATGGACCAGCAACATGGGCACAAGATGGTAGCTGGGGATATCGAACACCTGTTTATATGCTCAATAGAATAATTAGGTTGCAAGCAGTGCTTGAAATAATTACCAATGAGACAGCCTCAGCCTTAGACTTAATAGCAGTCCAACAAACACAGATGCGAACTGCCATATACCAAAATAGACTGGCACTAGACTACCTATTAGCAGAAGAGGGGGGGGTATGTGGCAAATTTAACACATCAGAGTGTTGTCTTCATATTGATGACAACGGACAAGCTGTAAGAGATATAGCAGCAAACATCAGAAAACTAGCACACGTCCCAGTGCAAAGGTGGAAATCTATGATGGATGTCAACTGGTGGAATGATTTTTTTGGAATATCTTGGTGGAAGAAGGTAGGCTTCATTCTATTATGTGCTCTTGCTGGACTGCTGTTCATACCTTGTTTTATTCCTCGTGCAGTGGGATTAATTTCTAGAGTGGTAGAAGGAATGCAAGTGACCAGTCTATCGAATGTGGATGCTGTGAATCAAGGTGCTACATCGCAGAGGATAATGGTCTTAAGAAAAAGAGATCACCGAAAAGAAGAACAAAATGAAAGATTACAGTTATTGTTGAATAAATGGGAAGAAGATAATAAGCTTCAGCAAAAATGTAATAAATAAAAAGGGGGTGGATTGTGAGAAATGAGCTGAATTTTGCTTCAGCTACTTGGTATATTTCTATTTGTGTGCTCGGTTATAGCATCTAACTAATCCTTACAAGTACCCTGGAATGGCCCAGAGGCTCTGGTTTACAAGAAGCCATTTAGGTAAAGAGAACCGAATTGATGGTAGACTGATAAGCGAACAAAGGACGGTGGAAGGTGATAAGTGGATAAAGGCCACCTGGGGGGTGACTGAAGAAAAGAAGGATATGGACACTAGGTCAAGAAGATGACCACCGGGATGTTTGTAACTACTAACATTAGACAGTAGATATTAGCAGAGACTGTGAAACAATGTATTGTTAATTAAAGGTTTGTGTCTTTAGGCGGTCGGGAAGAATGTGAGCTCCAACTTCTCAGCCAATGAGAAGAGAGACAGGTATTCAGGCGGCCGGGAAAGAAAGGTATAACATTTCTAAAAAACTAAAGATGTGTGTGCCTCTCCTTTGAGATGCACCCGATTCAGCGCTGCTTCGTACAATAAACCTTTGCTCCAGTGACTTCGTCCTCTTTAAAATTGTAAGTGTGAGCCGGTGTTTCTCACAATTTGGGGGCTCGTCCGGGAGCCAGCACTCCTGTTCCTGCGAGGTGAGACAGCGAAGAGGGGACGGCGCGCCCCGCTGATTTCAGTGGTCTCCAACCCACTGTCTCATCCCGTGAGGGGCAGCGGGTCCTATCCGGACAGAGGACTCCCGGAGCAAAGGAGGGGAAGGGAAGAATTGAGTTAACGGGATTGAGTTACGCGCGGCAGCCGATAATTTCTGTGCACGGGACCCGGGTAAGAAAATTGACTGTTAAGTACTACTCGGGCGGCTGGGATAGCGGGATTGGGACTGTGTGTGTGAGACGCAGAATTGTCTGCGGAGCGAGTGTGGAGCCCTTCTAACTGCGGTTCCGTTTCTCCGCGAGGAGACCGGCCAGTGAAGGGGCGAAGCGAAACGGTTCCAGGTGAAAAAGTCCCACGGGAAAGTGAAATGGGAAATAGGCCTAGCAGAGAGAAGGCTATAAAGAATCAAGGACTTGAAAGTCCTGGTGCGAGCATTCCACCCGACAGTCCTTTAGGGGTGATGCTCGGGAAGTGGGGGCAGGGTTGCACCCGGGGAAAAGAGAAAAAAACAATGATACAGTACTGTATGTTTGAGTGGGTGAAAGAACCTATTAGATCTGACCCACTGTGCTGGCCGCAGTTCGGGTCAATGGAGAATTGGTTGTGCCAGGCTTTGAATCTCTACGTATGTAGTAAGACTCCAGTAAACCAAGAAGAAATTGAATATGCTTCATGTTGGAGGAGGTCTCACTCCTTATTCATGACAAAAGACCTTGGGGGAAAGAAGATTAAGAAGAGAGAAGAAAGTTGGGAACCTCCGGATCATTTGCCACCCCCATACAACCCTGAATTCGACGAAACAGAAGAAGATTGGGGGGGGGAGGAGGAGGATAATGAACGGGAAGGGGGGGGACTCTGTGAGACCGGGTGCCCCTCTGCTCGGGGAGACTCGGAGAACCCGGGTCACTGAATTAGATCAGATAGTAAGGGATGTTCGGAATTTTCCTTTGCCGTCTTGTAAAGGGGAACATAAGGAGGGTATGTTCCCTTTGAGAGAGGTACCCATGCCGGGAGCCCCGGGGGGGGTGGGCTTTGTGAATGTACCTCTGACTAGCACCGAGGTGCGGGAATTTAAGAAAGAGATGAAAAAGTTATTAGAGGACCCTTTGGGGTTGTCAGAGCAGCTCGACCAGTTTCTGGGCCCTAATCTTTACACTTGGGATGAAATGCAGTTCATTTTAGGAGCCCTGTTCACACCGGAAGAAAGACAAACGATCCGGGCTGCGGGTATTAGAATTTGGGAGCGAGAAAATCCTCCCGATATCCCTGGGGGAGTCCTAGGGGAACAGAAATTCCCTGTGACCAGGCCTGCCTGGGATCAGAATAATGCGGAGGGGAGGAATAATATGTCTGATTACAGAAGATTAGTAAT
This sequence comes from Numenius arquata, assembly GCF_964106895.1. Classification (NCBI taxonomy): domain Eukaryota; kingdom Metazoa; phylum Chordata; class Aves; order Charadriiformes; family Scolopacidae; genus Numenius; species Numenius arquata. The sequence continues at coordinate 42,130 of NW_027414895.1, forward strand.
CAGGGTGTAATAAGTAACTAAGGGTAATTTGCTGATCAAACAGGTTAAGCAAGAGGAACGAACCCATTGTAGCAGTCTTGAGAACTTCCTATTTAACCAGAAGATACACGTCCACAATGTTATCTGGCAACACCAAACATGGGAACACCCTGTTTGACAAGAAAGGCTTAACCACAATGTCATCAGAATGTGTTACCTTGAGCGAATGTTAAACCGTTCATGTCTTGCTAACGTGTGCCATTGTACCAATCAACCCTGAAAAGAATAGATTGTATAAGCTGATTCTGTGACGATATCTTATCGAAATTGCCCCAAGCAAGAAGCCCCTCGGAAGAAGCTGAGGGGCGTACCGAAGATGTTGCAATCGACCTCTGTGAAGACAAAAGGAGTCGTTTAGCTTGGCTGAATTTGCGAGTCTTTGGTGGAGCTGCGACTCCCCGGCCGCCCAGCGCTGCTTTTGCTTTCCTACCTTAATAAATATTTAATAAATCTATTTCGGACTCGATTTGTCTTAAAATTCAACTATAACAAATTTGGTGCCATGACTCGGATCCAGACAGCCAACTCAGAATTCAACTCTGGGAGGGCGCCCCCATCTTCGGATGGTCCTGGAGGAGATTCCGACTTAGCTCACCTGGATTTTCCGAACTGAGATAGGAAAGCAAAAAGAAAGAGAAAGGAGAAACTGCAGTTCCCCGTAATTTTTGTGCACAAAGAGCCGGACGAAGACTCGGGAGTGAGTAAGTATATTGCGGTTCCGTTCGGTCGGGGATTGGGTACCTGGGGTGCGAGTGACTGAGACGTCCACTGGGCTTAGTAGCCCACCGGGCGAAGTGAGTGTGGACCTCCTAATAGTGCGGTTCCCATTGTCCGCGAGGGCGTGGGCCACGAACGGAGGGAAGCGAGTGAAACTTGAGTGAGAGAAGGCACTCCCGGAAGATGGGACAGAAGAAAAGTAAGGCTTCTGGTTCCATACAGAAGATACGGGGTGGGGGTGGGCTCCCTGATATACCCCAAGACAGCCCATTAGGCCTAATGATTCGATATTGGGGTAGTTCCCCTTCCCTAAAAGGGAAATCCAAGGAGAAATTGGTCTATTATTGTATGGAAATATGGGGAGGAAAACAGATAAGAAAAGATTTATATTGGCCAATTCATGGATCCTTAGAGGATTGGATATGCCAACAATTAAACATATACGTTAACAACAAACGACTGTTTAGTAAGGAGGAGAGTGAATATGCCTTTTTATGGATCCTGAGCACGGCTCAGGCCGCTAATTTGTTTCCATTAAAGGAAAAGAAAAATGATAAAAAGAAAAGGTGGGACATAGACGAACCTCCAGTGTCCCCCCCCACCCTATGTCCCCCCTCCTCCGCCACCACAAGGTCCTGAGCAAGATCTCCCTCCAACAGCACCTACAGAACCTGAGGAAGAGACTCCTCCTTCTAATCGAAGAATAACTAGAAGTCAAATCAGAGAAAGAAGGGAGGAAAATTTATTGTATCCCTTAAGGGAGACTGCTATGGGGGGACCACAACCCGGAGTTGGATTTGTATCTGTACCCCTCAGCTCCGGGGATGTGAGGGAATTTAAGAAAGAAATGGGACACTTGTTAGAGGACCCATTAGGGGTAGCAGAACGTTTTGATCAATTCCTCGGGCCTAACATTTATACTTGGGACGAGATGGAGTCTATTTTAAAGATCTTGTTCACAAACGAAGAACGAGGAATGATCAGAATGGCAGGCATGAGACACTGGGATCAGAGGCATCAGCATGGTCCCGCCGGGGATGTAAAATGGCCCTTACAGAGGCCCAATTGGGACAATCAAGACCCCGCACATAGAAATAACATGGTTGATCTCCGTGATATGATAATTCAGGGGATTAGGGATTCTGTACCTAGAGGGCAAAATATCAATAAGGCCTTTAATGAACAACAGAAGAAAGATGAAACCCCCACCGAATGGCTGGAAAGATTGAGAAAGAGTTTACAGCTATATTCTGGGTTAGACCCCGATAGCCAAGTGGGTCAAGCCCTGCTGAAAACTCAATTTGTAGCTAAATCTTGGACAGATATAAGAAGAAAGTTAGAGAAAGTAGAAGACTGGCAGGAGAGGGGGCTAGATGAGTTACTACGAGAAGCTCAGAAGGTGTATGTGAGAAGGGAAGAAGAAAGTCAGAAGAAACAAGCCAGAATCCTGATGGCTGCTGTAAGGGAAGGGCAAAGTCAGGGAAAGAGAAGAGAAAGTCCCTGGAAGGGCCCAGTAGAACCGAGAAGAAGGAGATTTGGTTCGCAGGACATAGAATGTTTTTATTGTCGCAGGAAGGGACATCTGCAGAGAAATTGTCGGAAAAGAATGCAGGATGAGGAGATTTTTAAGGAAGATTAGGGGGGTCAGGGGCTCTATTTGCTGGGGACCCCTAAGGTTACCGAGCCCTTGATAAAATTGAAATTGGGTCCTCAGCATGAAGTGTTCGAGTTCCTCGTGGACTCGGGTGCCGAAAGATCAACCGTCCAAAAGTTACCATCTGGATGTGTTGAATCAAAGGATAAACTCCAAGTAATTGGTGCAAAAGGGGAACCTTTCAAGGTGCCCCTGATAAGGAATGTAGCAATAGAAGCCCCAAATAAAGATGGGGTGGGAACATTTTTATTGGTCCCAGAAGCTGAATATAACCTTTTGGGACGAGACCTGATGGTGGAATTAGGAATTAATTTGGAAGTAGACCAAGAGATGTTAAAAGTAAAGTTATGCTTATTAACCGCTGAAGATGAAGCCAAGATTAATCCAGAAACTTGGTATAGCCCTGGATCGGTGGGAAAATTAAATATCAAACCGATCACAGTCTCTATAAAAGACCCAGACCAGCCAATTAGGATAAAACAGTATCCCATCTCCAGAGAAGGGAGAGAAGGGTTGCAGCCAGTAATTGAGAGACTTTTGGTCCAAGGACTTTTAGAACCCTGTATGTCTCCTCACAACACTCCCATATTGCCCGTAAAGAAGCCGGATGGGTCTTATCGCTTAGTACAAGATCTGAGAGCCATAAACGAACGAACCATTACCCGGTTCCCTGTGGTGGCTAACCCACACACTATACTTAATCGGTTAAGTCCAGAATATAAATGGTATAGTGTTATAGATTTAAAAGATGCTTTTTGGGCCTGTCCCTTAGAAGAAGAATGTAGAGACTATTTTGCTTTCGAGTGGGAGGACCCCAGAACCCATAGAAAACAACAATTACGGTGGACTGTTTTGCCCCAGGGATTCACAGAATCCCCAAATTTGTTTGGACAAGCTCTGGAACAATTATTGGAATCCTACGAATTAAGTCAGGGATTAATCCTGATTCAATACGTAGACGATTTATTGATTGCAGGAAAAACTCAAGAAGAAGTCAGAAATGAGAGCATCAAATTATTAAACTTTTTGGGCCTCAAGGGGTTAAAGGTTTCTAAGTCCAAATTGCAGTTCACTGAAGAAGAGGTAAAATATTTGGGACATTGGCTCACAAAGGGACACAAGAAATTAGATCCCGAAAGAGTGAAAGGAATTTTATCCCTAACAGCGCCCACTAATAAAAGACAGATAAGACAGCTGTTGGGATTGTTAGGGTATTGTCGACAGTGGATAGAAAATTACAGCAGTAAAGTAAAATTCTTGTACGAAAAGCTAACTAAAAATGGGTTAGTAAAATGGACCCCTGAAGATGAGAAGCGCTGGGAGAACGTGAAAAGAAACCTGGTGGAAGCACCTGTCCTCAGTTTACCTGATATCCGTAAACCCTTTCAACTTTTTATCAATGTGGATAACGAGACAGCTTATGGGGTTCTGACCCAAGGGTGGGCAGGGCAGAGAAAGCCTGTAGGATATTATTCTAAAATACGAGATCCTGTAAGCCGCGGGTGGCCCACTTGTTTACAAGCAATAGTGGCCACTGCATTATTGGTAGAAGAAGTTGGAAAGGTCACCTTAGGAGGTGAACTAAAGGTATACACCCCCCATAACATTCGAGGAGTATTGCAACAACGAGCTGATAAGTGGCTTACAGACAGTCGATTACTAAAATATGAGGGAATTTTGATTAACTCCCCATGGTTAGAAATGGAAACCACCTCTGTTCAGAATCCTGCCCAATTTTTATATGGGGAACCTAGGGAAGATTTGACACATGACTGTCTCCAACTAATAAATTTGCAAACTAAGATAAGGGAGGATTTAGAGGAAGATGAATTAGGCGAAGGGGAGAAATTATTTGTGGATGGTTCCTCACGAGTGGTTGAAGGACAACGGAAATCGGGATATGCTATTGTGGACGGGTATACCTTTCAGATAAAAGAGTCAGGACCATTAAATAAAGCTTGGTCCGCACAAGCATGTGAGTTATATGCTATGATGAGAGCATTAAAACTTTTAGAAAATAAAATTGGAACCATTTATACGGATTCAAAGTATGCCTTTGGGGTGGTGCATACCTTTGGAAAAATTTGGGAAGAGAGGGGCTTAATTAACACCCAGGGAAAGGGATTAGTCCATGAAAAACTAATCCAAGAAGTTTTAAAGGCCTTAAGAGGTCCACTAAAGATAGCCATAGTCCATGTAAAAGGACATCAGAAGGGACTAACCCATACAGTAAGAGGAAACAATCTAGCCGACGCAGAGGCAAAACGGGCTGCCCTGTTAATGGTTCAGACCTTGGGAGAGGAACCTGAGAGGCTAAAAATAGAGAAGACTTTCACTCTCCAAGAATTGGATAAGCTAAAACAAATTGGAGCAAAAAGAGATGGCGATAAATGGCTGCTACCAGATGGTAGGGAAATTCTTCCAAAGGGATTAGCCAGAGGAATACTAAATAAATTACACCATAAAACCCATTGGGGAATTCAGGCTTTAGTGGATCAGTTTGAAACAAAATATGCCTGCATCGGAATATACGGATTAGCCAAAAGGATCTTAGAGGGATGTTTAACCTGTCACAAAGTGAATAAACGACAACTTAGGGAGAAGGTTCAAGGGGGTCGTGAACTGGCTAAAAGGCCCTTTGAGAAAATACAAGTGGATTTTACTGAATTACCGAAGGTTGGGAGATATCAGTATTTATTAGTCTTGGTTGATCACCTTACGCACTTTGTAGAAGCCTTCCCAGTGATAAGGGCTACTGCAAAGACAGTTATTAAAATCCTCTTGGAAGAAATTATTCCGAGGTATGGAACTATTGCGGTAATTGACTCAGACCGAGGCCCACATTTTACATCCAAAATAATTAAAGAAACAACTGAATTGTTCGGTACAAAATGGGAATACCATACTCCCTGGCACCCACAAAGTTCCGGGAAAGTAGAAAGAATGAATGGGGAAATAAAGAAACACCTAACCAAACTTATGGTGGAGACAAAAATGAGTTGGACTAAATGTCTACCGCTGGCCTTGCTTTACATTAGAACTCAACCTAGGACAGATACTGGTATATCCCCCTTTGAAATGTTGTATGGGATGCCTTATGACTTTGGATTATTAGTAGAGCACCCAAAGGTCGAGGATAAAATTTTAACAGAATATATTTTAGAACTTACAAGAAGGAGACAGGAACTAAGAAAGAAGGGTTTGGTAGTACAAAGACCTCCCTTGGACATTTCCATACACCAAATCCAGCCTGGAGACCAGGTATTAATCAAAACCTGGAAAGAAACCTCCCTAACACCCCGTTGGGAAGGACCCTTTGTTGTTTTACTTACCACAGATACGGCTGTACGGACAGCAGAAAAAGGATGGACTCATGCCAGCAGAATTAAGGGACCTATCTTCCCAGAAAGGTGGACCGTAACGTCAGAACCAGGAGACCTCCGAATGAAGATAAGGAAAAACGAGACCGGTAAATGAACCACTCCAGAAGGGAAGCAAGAAATAGTTTACATCAATGGTTCCAAATACCACCTGGAAATACCCTACGAAAAGTATATTTTGCACCTTGGAGTGAGGAGAGAATACCTGACCAAACGGGGGGGGGCTGGATTATACAAACTGACAGGAACTCCTCAGGTTTTTCCTTTTTGCTGTGAAACAGAGACAGAAATACCTGAATCGCCCAGTATAGGAGATCTCCGTAGAATACCCTGCGTGAAACACCCCACTTCCGGACATTTATGTTGGGTTGTTTGCCGATGTTTAAATTGCGATAAAGAATGGTCCTGTGTTTCATTTAAGAGACAACCTTATTGTATGAAATGTCGCAATAATTTGACACATACCAGGGAACAACGGGCTCAAGCAGAGATTCGTAAATTATTTTGTGGGTGGGAATTGTCAATACCCGAGCTTTGGGAAATATATGAAACAGACTGGTATAGAGTTTTAAGACAGTGTGTTATAAGATTTGCCTGGAAACGGGCACAACAACCAAACAGGTGGAAATATATTTGAGAGGTAACTAACTCTTCAGACCTTGGAAATTATTGACAGGATAATAGCAAAATCCCCCTGAAGACTACCTGCTGCTGCCGAGAAGATATTAATATCCCGTTGCTCTCCGCAAAAGAGTAGACGAGGAAGGCAGAGAGGTACTGAACAGTGGGGGAAATGAAAGCTGGTATCCTATTAATGGTATTAATTACCACGACTTTAGAAAATAAACATCAACCCTTCAATTGGACCTTTTGTTCATGCAAAACGGAGGATTATGCGCTGCCCTAGGTGAAGAATGTTGCTTTTATGCTGACCATACAGGGGTAGTAAGAGATTCGTTAGCTAAGCTGAGAGAAGGATTAGAGAAAAGAAAACGGGAACGAGAGGCTCAGTCCTCCTGGTATGAATCTTGGTCACCATGGCTGACTACCTTAATTTCTACTTTGGCGGGACCCCTCATAATGTTACTATTGGCTCTGACTTTTGGACCCTGTGTCATTAATAAACTTGTAACCTTTTTTAAAGGCAGGTTAGAAAAAGTGCAGCTAATGCTGATGAAGCAATCAGAACTGGAAATGAAAATTATACCAAACGAAAATCCTGAATTAGATGCCGCTTGTGAGGTATTGTCTAGGTTTGATCAGCAAATCACTTATAAATAAAAAAAAGGGGGGATTGTAATAAGTAACTAAGGGTAATTTGCTGATCAAACAGGTTAAGCAAGAGGAACGAACCCATTGTAGCAGTCTTGAGAACTTCCTATTTAACCAGAAGATACACGTCCACAATGTTATCTGGCAACACCAAACATGGGAACACCCTGTTTGACAAGAAAGGCTTAACCACAATGTCATCAGAATGTGTTACCTTGAGCGAATGTTAAACCGTTAATGTCTTGCTAACGTGTGCCATTGTACCAATCAACCCTGAAAAGAATAGATTGTATAAGCTGATTCTGTGACGATGTCTTATCGAAATTGCCCCAAGCAAGAAGCCCCTCGGAAGAAGCTGAGGGGCGTACCGAAGATGTTGCAATCGACCTCTGTGAAGATAAAAGGAGTCGTTTAGCTTGCCTGAATTTGCGAGTCTTTGGTGGAGCTGCGACTCCCCGGCCGCCCAGCGCTGCTTTTGCTTTCCTACCTTAATAAATATTTAATAAATCTATTTTGGACTCGATTTGTCTTAAAATTCAACTATAACAAGGGGAATAAAAGAGGCAGTCCCAAAAGGACAGAATTTTGATAAAGCCTTGAAAGCACGCAACAAAAAGATGAATCTCCTACAGATTGGCTGGAAAGGTTAAGGAGAAATATGCAACAATACTCAGGAATAGATCCCGAGAATGATGTGGGGCGAGAGTTGTTGAAGGTTAATTTTGTCACTAAGGCGTGGCCTGATATAAAGAAGGAGTTAGAGAAACTGGAAGACTGGCATGATCGGAGCTTGAATGAATTGTTGCGAGAGGCTCAGAAAGTGTATGTCAGGAGAGATGATGAGAAGCAGAAAGCTAAAGCTAAGTTGATGGTGGCAGCAGTGGAACAAGTAACGGGGCGGCAGCCTGAGAGAGGGAGAGAGAGGTGGTGTGAACGTGGCAGAGGTCCCAGCCGCGGGCCACAGCGTGAGCGCAGAGAATATAAGGTTCAACCGGCTGGGAGGGGGAACCCTCATGGGTGGCAAGTAGGTCCTAGAAGGTGTTTTCATTGTGGGAGAGAGGGGCACTTTAAGAGGGATTGTCCGATGAGGCAGAAGGAAAACGGAGTGTTTCGAGTAATGGAGCGGGATGATTATTCTTTAGAATAGCCGTGTCAGGGGCTCTACCTTCTGGGGTCGAACCATCACATTGAGCCCTTGATAAATTTAAAATTAGGACCCCAGAAGGAGGAATATGTATTCCTAGTGGACACAGGAGCAGAAAGAACAAGTATAACCAAAATCCCACAGGGATATGAAATTGGGGAACTTACGACGAACGTGGTTGGGATAAAAGGGGAAGGGTTTTCAGTCCCTATTGTAGAGCAAGTAACTATACGAGGGAATAACCGAGAAGTAAAAATGGACTTAGTAGTGATACCTGAAGTAGGAGCGAACTTATTGGGGAGGGATTTACAGATATTGTTAGGGATCGGAATAGTTCCAAAAGATGATAGGATGATGGTGCAGCTTTATAAGTTGACCACAGAGGATGAAAAAGTGATTAATCCAATAGTCTGGGTGGCGGAGGGAAACCAGGGAGGACTGGACATACTCCCCCTCAAAGTGGAATTAAAGAAAGAAAGTCAGCCTGTGCGTGTAAAACAATATCCTATATCTCTAGAAGGGAGGAAGGGGCTCCAACCTGTAATTGAGGGATTGTTGAAAGATGGTCTCTTAGAGCCCTGCATGTCTCCTTATAATACACCTATTTTACCCGTCAGAAAGTCGGATGGGAGTTGGAGATTAGTGCAAGATTTAAGGGAGCTGAATAAAATTGTTCAGACACGTCACCCGGTAGTACCCAATCCTTATACATTGCTAAGCAAAATACCTCATGAACACAAGTGGTTCAGTGTAGTAGACCTTAAAGATGCTTTTTGGACCTGTCCCTTGGCGGCGGAAAGTCGGGACATGTTTGCCTTTGAATGGGAGGACCCGGTAACAGGGAGGAGGCAGCAATTCCGCTGGACCACGTTACCACAGGGGTTTACGGAATCACCCAACCTTTTTGGGCAAGTGTTGGAACAAATACTTGAGGAAATTTCGTTTTCCCCAGGGATCAAGCTGCTTCAGTACGTAGATGATTTACTAATATCGGGGGAAGAGGAGATGGAGGTTCGACCTGCAACCATCAAATTACTTAACTACTTGGGAGAAAAAGGGCTCCGAGTCTCAGAAACTAAGTTGCAGTTTGTAGAAAAGGAGGTGAGGTACCTCGGGCACGTGATCAGCGAAGGGAAAAGGAGAATAAACCCAGAACGAATTTCTGGTATTGTAACAACTCCAATTCCAAGGAGTAAGAAAGAAATAAGAAAGTTTTTGGGCCTCCTTGGATACTGCCGACTATGGATTGATAATTTTAGCCAACATGTGAAATTTTTGTATGAAAAATTGCAAGAAGAGACAGAAGACCCCCAGTGGACAGCAGAGGAGCGGCAGCAGTTTGAAGAACTTAAACAAAAACTAATACAAGCACCTGTATTGTCTCTTCCTTCCCTAGGAAAGCCATTCCACCTTTATGTAAATGTTGAGAGTGGAATGGCCTATGGAGTGTTAGCCCAGGTCTGGGGAGGGCAGAAACAACCAGTAGCCTATTGATCTAAAGTATTGGATCCGGTGTCACGAGGGTGGCCAACCTGTGTGCAAGCGGTGGCAGCAACAGCCTTACTGGTGGAGGAAAGCCGGAAACTGACCTTTGGGGGAACACTGATAGTATCCACCCCCCACATAGTGAGAACAATATTAAGCCAAAAATCCGGACGGTGGTTGACTGATTCTAGGATTCTGAAATACGAAACCATCTTAATGGAAAAAGATGACTTAGTTTTAACTACTGACAAAAGCATCAACCCTTCCCAATATTTATATGGGAAGACAGAGGAAGAGGTACCAGGGCATAATGGTCTCGATATCATAGAGTATCAAACCACAAAACACATATCACCCAGCTGGTAATAGAGACTAAGTTGCCCTGGACCAAATGCCTGCCCCTAGCCCTGTTGAGAATCAGGACTGCTCCAAGGAAGGATTTAGGAGTATCTCCCTATGAAATGCTATTCGGACTTCCATATCTGGGAAGGGAAGAAGGTGTGCCAATTCCTGAAATTAATGATGTCTTTCTTAAAAATTACCTGTGGGGGTTAGCCCAATCTCTTACAGATTTGAGACAGCGTGGATTGCTGCCTCAGACGGCTCCACTGGATTTCAAACTACACCAGATACAGCCTGGAGACTGGGTACTAGTGAAGTCCTGGCAAGAGGATACTCTGACTCCAGCGTGGGAAGGACCTTTCCTGGTACTCCTGACAACAGAAGCAGCTGTGCGAACTAAGGAGAAGGGGTGGACACGTGCTACACGGGTAAAAGGACCAATAGCCCCACCTCCTGGAGAGTGGACAGTAACCCAGGGAAGTGATCCACTGAAATTGACTCTTAAAAGACAGAATTGGTAAAATCGAGAGTAACGAAATAAAAGTGTAATACCTGGGGAGGTTACCAGCAAAGGTTCTAAAAACTAGAGCCAAGGGCAAGACTGGCTCAGTCTCTTCACTCCTCTTCTGTGAGCGGTCTCCGCTGCTGGCTGCAATCCAGTAGGCGTTGAGAGATGGGAGGGAAGGCTGTGCCAGACCTTGGCAGGTTTTATGCTACCATACTAATGAACCTTGTGACCATCCCTCTGTGTTAGAGTCAAATGGAAGATAACCAATTTGTAACATTAGGGAATGAAATAGCAAAAAGCTTTAATTTGAGTAATTGTTGGGTATGTGGAAGCCCGAGGGGATCTGAAGAATGGCCATGGGTAGCCCGGCCTGTGCAGCCTAAGTGGCTGGTGAGTAGCTTAAGTACAGTACGCCATGGAACAAAGGTCTGGGCAGAAGAGGGAGCTGCATGGAAAATATTGTACCCAGGAAAAGGGAATTATTGCCTGAACAGAGCCAAATCGGGAGGGAAATATTTAGGGAAAAGTGAATGTGAGTGGACATTATCACCAGGAATGGATTGTTATGACTCACTGTGTACTCCTTATAATTGCCAGAGGTACCAAGGAAGATGGAACCAAACACACATTAAGCTTAGAGATGGCACCTGGGTAAGATGTTCCTTCCATGAACCTTGGCATGCTGGTTGCAGGGCAGCGGCAAGAGAGATTGGCAAAAAGGGGGGTTTTAAAGATTCTCTGTTCCTGGCTTGTCAGCGGGACAATACTACCAGCAAAACCCATGTAATAAGAGTCTATCAATGGGCTTGGCAAAATTCAAATGGGACCAGAACATATTTCACAAAGTTCTGGTCAGCTACAAACCGAACGATAAGAGAGGGAGGATGTAACTGTAAATGGCATCCGGATGCAGAGGCCTTTGAATGTGACTATTGTGACTCCAATGGGGATTTAAACGCCTCAGGAGGACCATGGGGCACAGAAGATCCGCTATACTATGAAACACCACAAGGTGATGAAACATGGGACGGTCCCTTTGCCAACGGGGCTTGGGCCTTAGAGGGCCATTATTGGATTTGTGGGAAACATGCTTACCGAAGATTACCTCCAAACTGGTCAGGAGTCTGTTATGTTGGATATGTAATGCCTTTCTTTTTCTTGCTGTCTAATACACAGGCAGCTGGGCTGGGGGTCCGGCTATATGATGAATTGAGGAGAAAGAAACGAACAACGATCAAAATGGGAGGAACTCAGAATTGGGGGCAGGATGAATGGCCCCCACAACGCATAATAGAAACATATGGACCAGCAACATGGGCACAAGATGGTAGCTGGGGATATCGAACACCTGTTTATATGCTCAATAGAATAATTAGGTTGCAAGCAGTGCTTGAAATAATTACCAATGAGACAGCCTCAGCCTTAGACTTAATAGCAGTCCAACAAACACAGATGCGAACTGCCATATACCAAAATAGACTGGCACTAGACTACCTATTAGCAGAAGAGGGGGGGGTATGTGGCAAATTTAACACATCAGAGTGTTGTCTTCATATTGATGACAACGGACAAGCTGTAAGAGATATAGCAGCAAACATCAGAAAACTAGCACACGTCCCAGTGCAAAGGTGGAAATCTATGATGGATGTCAACTGGTGGAATGATTTTTTTGGAATATCTTGGTGGAAGAAGGTGTAATGGATAACTGAGGAAGATTTGTTGCTGATCAAATCTTAGGATTATCCATTTCTGTTGTACATAGTGTAAGAAAGTCCTGACTTACACAAACTGCAATGCTATCAAAATGTGTCCATGTAAGTGAATGTTTATCTTTGTATTAACCAAATGTATGTAAGAGATGGCACAAGCTAATTATGCCACCACCACCTGCAAAACTCCCCTGAAGCTGGATTGTAATTTATTGTGGCAGTCTTGAGAACTCCCTAACAAGAAGAGACGTCCACTATATTATATTACTAAACTGTATAGGAATGTCCTGTTTTTACAAGATAAGCTTAACCCCAATGTTATCCCTGTTTTAACTTTGTAACTAATCAATCGTGTAGAAGGGGAAGGGTGTAAACTAATTTACAACCAACATTGCCTTGAAACCGCTGTGAAGCAAGACAGACCAGAGGGAGTAAAGATAACGGAAGAAGCAGAGGGGCGTACTGAAGATGTCGAACCCGACCTCTGTGAGGATAAAAAGAGATGTTCAGTTTGCTTGAATTTGCGAGCCTTTGGTGGAGCTGTGACTCCCCGGCCGCCCAGCGCTGTTTTTGCTTTCCTACCTTAATAAACATTTAGTGAATCTATTTCGGACTTAGCCTTTTTTATTTTAAACTATAACAAATTTGGTGCCGTGACTCGGATCCAGACAGCTGACTCGGAATTCAACTCTGGGAGGGCGCCCCATCTTCGGATGGTCCCGGAGGAGATTCCGACTTAGCTCACCTGGATTTTCCGAACTGAGGTAGGAAAGCAAAAAGAAAGAGAAAGGAGATACTGCAGTTCCCCGTAATTTTTGTGCACAAAGAGCCGGACGAAGACTCGGGAGTGAGTGAGTATATTGCGGTTCCGTTCGGTCGGGGATTGGGTACCCGGGGTGTGAGTGACTGAGACGTCCACTGGGCTTAGTAGCCCACCGGGCGAAGTGAGTGTCGTCCTCCTAGTAGTGCGGTTCCCATTGTCCGCGAGGACGTGGGCCACGAACGGAGGGAAGCGAGTGAAATTTGAGTGAAAGAAGGCACTCTCGGAAGATGGGCCAGAAGAAAAGTAAGGTTTCTGGTTCCATGCAGGAGATACGGGGCGGGGGTGGGCTCCCTGATATACCCCAAGACAGCCCGCTAGGATTGATGATTCAATATTGGGATAATTCCCCGTGTCGGAAAGGAAAATCTAAGGAGAAAATGATCCATTATTGTATGGAAAAATGGGGAGGAAAACAGATAAGAAAAGATTTATATTGGCCAATTTATGGATCCTTAGAGGATTGGATATGCCAACAATTAAACATATACGTTAACAACAAACGACCATTTAATAAGGAGGAGAGTGAATATGCCTTTTTGTGGATCCTGGGCACATCCCAGGCTGCTAATCTGTTTCCATTAAAAGAAAAGAAAAATGATAAAAAGAAAAGGTGGGAAGTAAACGAACCTCCAGCGTCCCCCCCACCCTATGTCCCCCCTCCCCCCCCACCGCAAGGTCCTGAGCAAAATCTCCCTCCAACAGCCCCCTCAGAACCTGAGGAAGAGACTCCTCCTTCTAATCGAAGAATAACTAGAAGTCAAACCAGAGAAAGGAGGGAGGAAAATCAATTGTATCGCTTAAGGGAGACTGCTATGGGGGGACCACAACCCGGAGTTGGATTTGTATCTGTACCTCTCAGCTCCGGGGATGTGAGGGAGTTTAAGAAAGAAATGGGACACCTGTTAGAGGACCCATTAGGGGTAGCAGAGCGTTTTGATCAATTCCTCGGGCCTAACATTTATACTTGGGACGAGATGGAGTCTATCTTAAAAATCTTGTTTACAAACGAAGAACGAGGAATGATTAGAACGGCGGGCATGAGGTACTGGGATCAGAGGCATCTGAATGGTCCCAATGGAGATATTAAATGGCCCCTGCAGCGGCCTAACTGGGATAACCAGGATCCTGCACATAGAAATAACATGGTTGACCTCCGGGATATGGTAATTCAGGGGATTAGAGACTCTGTACCCCGGGGGCAGAACATTAATAAGGCCTTTAATGAGCAACAAAAGAAAGATGAGACCCCCACTGAATGGCTAGAAAGATTAAGGAAAAGTTTGCAGTTGTATTCCGGGGTTAGACCCTGATAACCCAGTGGGTCGAACTCTATTAAAAACTCAATTTGTGGCTAAATCGTGGACAGATATCAGAAAGAAGTTAGAGAAAATAGAGGACTGGCAGGGGAGAGGGTTAGATGAGCTACTCCGAGAAGCTCAAAAGGTATACGTAAGGAGGGAAGAAGAAAATCAGAAGAAACAAGCCAGAATTCTGATGGCAGCGGTGAGAGAGGGGCAAAATCAAGTCAGGGGAAGGGAAGGTCCCCAAAGGGGTCCAGTGGAGCTGAGGAAACAGAAGGTTGATACACAAAGCATGGAATGTTTTTATTGTCATAAGAAGGGACACATTCAGAGAAACTGCCGGAAGAGGGCGCAGGATGAAAGGATTTTTAAGGAGGATTAGGGGGGTCAGGGGCTCTATTTGCTGGGGACCCAGAGAAACACAGAGCCCTTGATAAAATTGAAATTGGGTCCTCAGCATGAGGTGTTCGAGTTCCTTGTGGACTCAGGCGCCGAGAGATCAACCGTCCAAAGATTACCATCTGGATGTGTTAAATCAAAAGATACACTCCAAATAATTGGTGCAAAGGGGGAACCTTTCAAAGTACCCCTGATAAGGAATGTAACAATAGAAGCCCCAAACAAATACGGGGTGGGAACCTTTTTATTGGTCCCTGAAGCTGAATATAACCTCTTGGGATGGGACCTGATGGTAGAATTAGGAATCAATTTAGAAGTAGACCAAGAGAAATTGAAAATAAAATTATGTTTATTAACCGCCGAAGATGAAGCCAAGATAAATCCAGAAATTTGGTATAGCCCAGGGTCGGTGGGAAAGCTAAATATCAAACCAATTACGGTTTCCATAAAAAACCCAGACCGGCCAAATAGGATAAAACAGTATCCCATCTCTAGAGAGGGGAGGGAAGGGTTGCAGCCAGTAATTGAGAGACTTTTAGCCCAAGGGCTTCTGGAACCCTGTATGTCTCCCCATAATACTCCCATATTGCCCATAAAGAAATCAGATGGGTCTTATCGCTTAGTACAGGACCTGAGAGCTGTAAATGAACAAACCGTTACCCGGTTCCCTGTGGTGGCTAATCCTCACACTATACTCAATCGGTTAAGTCCCGATTATAAATGGTATAGTGTTATAGATTTAAAAGATGCTTTTTGGGCCTGTCCATTAGAGGAAAAATGCAGAGACTATTTTGCTTTCGAGTGGGAGAATCCCAAGACGCATAGGAAACAACAGTTACGGTGGACCGTTTTGCCCCAGGGATTCACAGAATCCCCAAATTTGTTTGGACAGGCTCTGGAACAGTTATTAGAATCTTACGAATTAGGTCAGGGACAAATCCTAATACAATATGTGGATGATTTACTAATTGCTGGAAAGACTCAGGAAGAAGTCAGAAATGAGAGCATCAAGCTATTGAACTTTTTAGGCCTCAAAGGATTAAAGGTTGCTAAATCCAAATTACAGTTCACTGAAGAAGAGGTAAAATACTTAGGGCATTGGCTCACAAAGGGACATAAGAAATTAGATCCTGAAAGAGTAAAAGGAATTTTGTCTCTAACAGCGCCCACTAATAAAAGACAGATAAGACAGTTATTGGGATTATTAGGGTATTGTCGACAGTGGATAGAAAATTACAGTAGTAAAGTAAAATTCTTGTATGAAAAATTAACTAAAAACGGATTAGTAAAATGGTCCATCGAGGATGACAATCGCTGGGAGAATATAAAAAGAGATCTGATAGAAGCACCTGTCCTCAGTTTACCTGATATCCAAAAACCCTTTCAACTTTTTATCAATGTAGATAATGGGACTGCTTATGGGGTTCTGACCCAAGGGTGGGCAGGACAAAGAAAGCCTATAGGATATTATTCTAAAATACTGGATCCTGTAAGCCGCGGGTGGCCCACCTGCCTGCAGGCCATAGTGGCCACTGCATTACTGGTAGAAGAGGTTGGAAAAGTCACCTTAGGAGGTGAACTAAAGGTATACACCCCCCATAACATTCGGGGAGTATTACAACAAAGGGCTGATAAGTGGCTTACAGATAGTCGATTGTTAAAATATGAGGGAATTTTAATCAACTCCCCTAGGCTAGAAATGGAAACCACTGCTATTCAAAATCCCGCCCAATTTTTGTACGGAGAACCTAAAGAAAATTTGACCCACGACTGCCTCCAACTAATAAATTTACAGACTAAGATAAGGGAAGACTTAGAAGAATATGAACTGGATGAAGGAGAAAAATTATTTGTGGATGGCTCTTCACGAGTGGTCGAAGGAAAACGGAAATCAGGATATGCTATTGTGGATGGGCATACCTTTGAGGTAAAAGAATCAGGACCATTAAGTAAAGCATGGTCCGCACAAGCGTGCGAGCTATATGCCATGTTAAGAGCATTAAATCTCTTAGAAAATAAAATTGGAACTATTTATACAGATTCAAAGTATGCCTTTGGGGTGGTACATACTTTTGGAAAAATTTGGGAAGAGCGAGGTTTAATCAACACCCAAGGAAAGGGATTAGTCCATGAAAAACTAATCCAGGAGATTTTAAAGGCTTTACGAGGTCCACTAAGGATAGCTATAGTCCATGTAAACGGACATCAGAAGGGACTAACACATACAGTAAGAGGGAACAATCTAGCCGATGCAGAGGCGAAACAGGCCACATTGTTAATAGTTCAGACATTGGGAGAAGAACCTGAACGGCTAAAATTAGATAAGACATTCACCCTCCAAGAATTGGATAAGTTAAAACAAATTGGAGCAAAAAGAAATGGTGATAAGTGGCTGCTACCGGATGGCAGAGAGATTCTCCCAAAAGGACTAGCTCGAAAAGTATTAAACAAGTTGCATGATAAAACACACTGGGGGGTTCAGGCATTAGTAGATCAATTCGAAACGAACTATGCCTGTGTTGGAATCTACAATCTGGCCAAGAGAATTTTAGAAGGGTGTCTAACGTGTCGCAGAGTGAATAAACGACAACTGAGGGAAAAGGTTCAAGGGGGTCGGGAACTGGCTAAGAGACCCTTTGAGAAAATACAGGTGGATTTTACCGAATTGCCGAAGGTCGGGCGATATCAGTATTTATTAGTCTTGGTTGATCACCTCACACACTTTGTAGAAGCCTTTCCAGTGATAAGGGCTACTGCCAAGACAGTTATTAAAATTCTGTTGGAAGAAATTATCCCGAGATATGGAACTATTGCAGTAATAGACTCAGACCGAGGCCCACACTTTACATCTAAAGTGATTAAAGGAATAACTGAATTGTTCGGTACAAAGTGGGAGTATCATACCCCCTGGCACCCACAAAGTTCTGGAAGAGTAGAGAGAATGAATGGGGAAATAAAGAAACACTTAACTAAACTTATGGTGGAAACAAAAATGAATTGGGTTAAATGTTTACCGTTGGCTTTGCTTTATATTAGGACCCAACCAAGAACAGATACTGGTATATCCCCCTTTGAAATGTTGTATGGGATGCCTTATGATTTTGGGTTATTAGTAGAGCATCCAAAGGTTGAAGATAAAATATTAACAGAATACATTTTGGAACTCACAAAAAGAAGACAGGAACTAAGAAGGAAGGGCTTGGTAGTACAAAGACCCCCCTTGGACATCTCTTTGCACCGAGTCCAGCCTGGAGACCAGGTATTAATTAAGACCTGGAAAGAAACCTCCTTAACACCCTGTTGGGAGGGACCTTTTGTTGTTTTACTTACTACAGATACGGCTGTACGGACAGCGGAAAAAGGATGGACTCATGCCAGCCGAATTAAGGGACCTATCTTTCCAGAAAAGTGGACAGTAACGACGCAACCAGGGGATCTCCGGGTAACAATCAGACGGAGTGAAGTTGGTAAATGAATCATTCTAGGAGAGAAGTAAGAAATAGTTTATATCAATGGTTCCAACTATCACCCGGAAATAATCTGCGGAGAGTATATTTTGCACCCTGGAGTGAAGAGAGGATCCCTGACCAAACGGGGGGGTCTGGGCTATATAAACTCACTGGAACTCCCCAGGTTTTTCCCTTTTGTTGTGAAACAGAAACAGAAATACATGTGTCATCCGGGATAGGAGGTCCCCGTGGAATACCCTGTCTAAAACACCCTACCTCTGGGCACTTATGTTGGGTTGTATGCCAGCGTTTAAATTGTAACAGAAAATGGTCTTGTGTTTCATTTAACAGGCAAAATTATTGCATGAAATGTCGTAAAGACTTAAGGTATATCCGGGAACCAGATGATCCAGTGGAGATCTGTAAATTATTTTGTGGCTGGGAATTGTCAATACCTGAACTTTGGGAAGTATATGAAACGGACTGGTATAAAGTTCTAAGACTGTGTGCCATAGAATTTGTCTGGAAACGGGCACAACAGCCAAACAGGTGGAAATATTTAAATTGTTGACAGGATACCAGCTGGGTTCCCCTGAAGACTACCTGCTGCTGCCGAGAAGATACTGAAATCCCGTTGCTCTCCGCAAAAGAGTAGACGAGGAAGGCAGAGAGGTATTGAACTGTGGGGAAATGAAGGCTGTTATCTTACTAAGTCTTTTAATATCCAGGATATTAGGGTATCCACATCAGCCCTTTAATTGGACTATCTCCAGTTGGAATGAAGCCAGGATCCTCCCAATGAATATTACTGCGGGAGCACCCTCTTTTAATTTAACCAATTGCGAACTAATAGGAGCTGCAGTGGGATTTCCTGGGGGCACAGGGTGTGAACCCTGGGTGAATGTAAGGGCTACCTATTGGTGTCCCAGCTCAAATCCGGGAAAAGGTTACTGTAATCACCCTAATCATCATTATTGTGCCTATTGGGGTTGCGAAACCATAGCCACCGCCAGATGGCCAGTTGCGTCTCCAGACAAATATCTCAATGTTACTTGGTGGCCTGAAGGGTGCACCCAGCCAAGCTATGGTAGTAGTGGGGCAACACTAGAATTAGGAGATGGAAACTGTAAATCTTTAAAAATATTGATATTGCAGCATCAAGATCCCGGGTGGTTGACTGGGAAAACTTGGGGCATAAGGGTTTGGGAGCCTGGAACTGATAGGGGTGGGCTAATATTTATCCAAAAACAGGAAACAAAAATGCTGCAGGCTGTAGGTCCTAATCGAGTTGTAAAGAAAAAGCACAGAGTTAAAAAGAAGAAACTGAGCCGCGTGTGAAGTATTGTCAAGATTTGATCAGCAAAGTAGGATGTGTGAATAAAAGAAAAGGGGGGAATTGTAATGGATAACTGAGGAAGATTTGTTGCTGATCAAATCTTAGGATTATCCATTTCTGTTGTACATAGTGTAAGAAAGTCCTGACTTACACAAACTGCAATGCTATCAAAATGTGTCCATGTAAGTGAATGTTTATCTTTGTATTAACCAAATGTATGTAAGAGATGGCACAAGCTAATTATGCCACCACCACCTGCAAAACTCCCCTGAAGCTGGATTGTAATTTATTGTGGCAGTCTTGAGAACTCCCTAACAAGAAGAGACGTCCACTATATTATATTACTAAACTGTATAGGAATGTCCTGTTTTTACAAGATAAGCTTAACCCCAATGTTATCCCTGTTTTAACTTTGTAACTAATCAATCGTGTAGAAGGGGAAGGGTGTAAACTAATTTACAACCAACATTGCCTTGAAACCGCTGTGAAGCAAGACAGACCAGAGGGAGTAAAGATAACGGAAGAAGCAGAGGGGCGTACTGAAGATGTCGAACCCGACCTCTGTGAGGATAAAAAGAGATGTTCAGTTTGCTTGAATTTGCGAGCCTTTGGTGGAGCTGTGACTCCCCGGCCGCCCAGCGCTGTTTTTGCTTTCCTACCTTAATAAACATTTAGTGAATCTATTTCGGACTTAGCCTTTTTTATTTTAAACTATAACAGGGGGGCCCCCCCAGGAAAGCGGGGGGCAGCGGGGGGGGCGCCCGCGTGTGCAGCCCAAAGAGCCCCTTGCGCTTCTTCATCTCCCGGCCCGAGATGAACCTGGGAGGAGAGGGGGGGTCGAGGGGGGGGCGCTGCTGGGGTGGGCTGAGAGATCAACCTGGGGGGGGAGGATGGGGTGGGGGGGGGCTGTGGGGGGGCTGTGGGGTGGTTTCGGGGGGGGGTCTTTTAGGGGGTTGGGAGGGGCTGGGGGCTTGGAGGGGGGGCTTCGGAGCTTTGGGGGGGGCTTTGAGATGAACCTGGGGGGGGAGAGGGGGGGTTGGGGGGGAGGGGCGCTTCTGGGGAGGGCTGGGGGGGGGGCCTGATGGGGGGGCCTTGGGTTTGGGGGGAGGGTCTTGTGGGGGTCTGGAGGGGGCTCTAGGGTGGTTTGGGGGAGGGGGGGGCTTTTGGGGGGGCTGAGAGATGAACCTGGGGAGGAGGAAGGGTTTGGGGAGGGGGCTGGGGGGGGCCTTTGGGGTGGTTTGGAGGGGTCGGGGGGGGTCTTTTAGGGGGTCTGGGAGGGGCTGGGGGCGTGGAGGGGGGGCTTTGGGGGGGGCTCTGAGATGAACCTGGGGGGAGGGGGGGGGCTGGGGGGGCTGAGAAGCGAACATGGGGGCAGGGGTCTGGGGGGCTTTGGGGGGGGTTCGTGGGGGGCTGGGGGCATTCAGGGGCATCAGGAAGGATTTAGGGGTGCTGGGGGGGTGGGGGGGTCAGGAGGGGTTTGGGGGTTCGGGGGGGGGGGGCACCCACCTGTCCTTGTGGGCGCTGAGAGCCCCCAGCAGCTGCCCGTAGCGCTCCCCTTTGGGGGTCTCGGCGAGCTGCGGGGGGGGGGGGGGGTTGCAGGGTCGTAGGGGGGGTGAGACCACCCCTCCCCGACCTCCCCCGACCCCCCCCGTGGTTTTTGGGGTGCGGGCCCCCCCCGTACCGGCCCCAGCAGCAGCACGTCCCAGTTGGCGTTGGCGAAGGGCAGGATCTCCCGCTCCAGGTCGAAGTATTTCTTCTTGCAGCAGACGCTCAGGTGGTAGAGGATGAGGTGGGCGACGTCCACCCTGGGGGGGGGGGGCCGAAAATAAGGGGGAGGCCCCCCAAAAAAATCCGGGGGGGTGGAGGGAAGGGTGTCCTGGGGGGGGCCCCAAAAATACAGAGTGATGACGGGAACGGTTCTCTGGGAAACCCCCAAAAATGGGGGGTGATGGGGGGGCAATGTCCACCCTGGGGGGGCCCCCAAAAATGAGGGGGGGTGGAGGGGGTGGAGGGACCCCAAAAATGAGGGGGTGCGGGGGGGTGGGTGCAGTTTGGGGGGGGGTACAGGGTGGGGGAGGTGCATTGGGGGGGTGCTGGG